>NC_092815.1:25229519-25384519 GCF_023375885.2 Dermacentor andersoni
TAACCAACGCGTGCTGTTCGCGCCGTTCGATTACGTCAGCAGCTACTTAACATTGCGATGTGAGTTTTTGTCCGCCCACTTTATTAAACCCGCTTGTGAAAGATCCATCATAATTTTGCTGCCGTCGACCTCATGGCTCCCCTTCTGCGAGAACGGCAGCGTTACAGCATTGCGAGAGCGTCGTTAAAACAGCAAGGCTCGGGATTGAACTCTATGGCGTTCCCTAATTACTATACTTGAAGCGCGAAGACAAGACTCGGTAGTAATTAAAGTCTACCGATTGTGAAAGCAGCACTTCCGCTGCTCAGCGAAAAGTGCCGTAAGTAAAATGGCGACTGACGCTTAACTGCTCCGTCTACGTGCTATATGGCGCTTGACATGTTGAATACTTGTAATCTTCATACCAAAGTGTGCAAAAATACAGGTTCAGTATATGAAGCAAATAGAGGAGAAGCGTTCGTTGGGTGGCGAGAGTTTTCAGGTACTTAGATCACTGCGATGTATATGTGTTGGCTGAAAAATAACATGGTGGCTTCGCAAGCTAATGAGGAGGTCGAAGCGCAGCGCGAAATTCCCAGGTTACATTGAAAGATAATATAGATTTCGGTATGAAATGCTGAAGAATATGGAACGCAAGGTAAACGGCCGTTCAAACGGATGGGTACATAAAACATTAAGAAATGTTTTGACGATTCTAAGGGCGGCATTGCTTCACAATATTGACGCTACGGAAGTGCACTTGAGAGTCCCGTAGGTAGGCAAGAAGAAGGAGGGAGGAGGCGGGGGAAAGGAGGGTTACAGTCAGTGTACATAACATTTAAATGAATTCTGTATTTGACACCCTGAAGTGTCGCATTGGGCGGTATTAGGACATGACGAACGCCGGGATAAATCATTTCGGACAGTTTTAACCACCTGACATTCTTTAGCGTGCGCCAAAAGCAAGGTACACGAGGATTTTCAGCGTTCCACCTGCATCGTAATGATGCCCCCATGGCCTAGAATCGAACACTCCACCTCGTATACTCAGCAACGTAACACCTATAGCCACCAAATCACTGCGGCATATACTTAAACAGAGTAACTCCCTTCAGCCCTAAGAAGACGAGGTAAACAAAGCGATCAGTGAAGCTCTATAAGAAATTATTCTTTAAAAGGTAGAGGTAATGAGCGAGAAGTCGTTAATGTATTGGTGGATAAGCGCGATAAGTTGGTTCGCGTGATGAATGCAACGCGCGGAACCAAATCATTGTGTTCTATTGTCCTTAGAAAAAAAAAAGGAGGGGGGGAGGGGGGTGGAATGTCTGACAGTCGAACTCATCGCGGGCGCAAGTACCCTTACTGATTGCAAGAGCGTGCGACAAAGCTACGTTATCCTCAATTGCTTACACCTTTTCAACAATGCAATACTGTAACTGTTCATACTGGTAATAATAAAACAGAATTCCCTGTTGCGATCGAACCATTATTTTTTGTGTAAAGCATTTTATTGCTTTGACTGACGTGCTTCTTAGCGCGAAACGAATGTCGATTAATATACACGCTCTGGATGATGTTGAAAGTCATTTCCGATGCCTTGACCTACAGCTTCAGAATGAAGTGCACAAGCATAGTGGCATTTATATCGAGGACTACAAATCGTATAGAGTTTGTATTTACACACGCACACGCGCGCGCACACACACACACACACGCACACACACACACACACACACACACACGCACACACACACGCACACACACACACGCACGCACACACACACACACGCACACACATACACGCACACACACACACACACGCACACACACACGCACGCACACACACACACGCACGCACACACACACACACACACGCACGCACATACACGCACACACACACACACACACGCACGCACACACACGCACGCACTATAACCCCTACGTAAGTAAAGTGTCACAGTACAAATAGAAAAAGAAATGGGTATAAAAATAAATATAGCAAATGCAAATAATCAGAAGCTTTCACATCTGCTTAGAGTGAAAGAAACACTCTGCGTGCGTTCATTCCACCACAAATATACAAAGAACTTAATATAAGCTGCTAATATGTGCAAATATATTGCAATATATGGCCTGCGACAAGTACGAGTTGTGTCTGCTCAACTGAAATAGTTGAGCTCAAAGCAATGCCCGTAAAATATACGAAGCTCGGAAAAGTTGTTGTGATATTAAATTGAGAGGGAAATAAGAACCACATACGGAAGACACACAAAATCCCGATGGCACTGCAAATTGATCTTGACTTTTTTGCAAGGCAAAAATTGCGCGCCTTAAATAGCACTACCCATCAAGAACTGATGTGGTTACTCCCTAAAAAAGAGGAGAAAAAGAACGCGCGGAAGGTTTTCCATAGCTTTTCGTTGTTTATAGGGACACAACCAGGAACCGAGCAATTTTTTTTTCTTTCGTTTTTTACATATAAGAGACGCCTGTCTAATGCACCAAGACGATCAGGAAGCACCTCCCAATGTTGGTCAAAGGGTAGGCATTCCATGAGGATGCCAGGGTGGCGCGGGGTTCCCAATGTAAGCACTCTGAAGGGTTTTTTCCGTATACTTCGCGAGCCGGGGTGAAAATTGTGCTCGCAATCAAGTCGTATGTCTGCCGCTTTTTCGCTCATACGCAAGTCCGTCGGAAAGAAAAAAAAAGTAAGGACAACACCTCTGTCAGCAAAGAATGCACAACGAGGAGTGTGAAATGATCAAATAGCATACGAGTGTCCGCTCTTCTTAGACGCTTTTGTATATGCAAACTACCGCTTTTGCACAACGTTTCATCAACATATTTTTACATCGTGTTAAACCACCGAGTTGACACTTATTTCCAAGAACCTGTCCATACGTATCTTATAATATGTATCTGCATGCTTCTTTTTCTATTCAACAGTTCCTGCTGCACCGGTCAGGGAAACAAATTTCCTCACTTGCGCAAAATTCCAGCCGAGAAAAGTAAAAAAAAAACGATGAACGGGGTCATTAACAATGAATCTCAAAGTCCTTCACTCTAGCGCGGCGAAATTTAAAATTTGTCCACCATTGCAAAAACCCGCTGAAAATATAGCGTGCCCTTTTCACCTGGTATAATCCCGATCACGGCAGAACAGCGAACTGCGCTTGAGGCAAGCAAGCGGAAGGGCGTGAAAGTTTCAGGACGAAATGGAAGGCGAGGGGCCGTACGGAAACGAACGGGCTTTACGCAAATCAGGAATGGTTCAGAGACGCGAAGGAGGGAAGAATCGAGCAATAGGGGGCGATTAGACTCGCACTAAAAGGATGCAGCATTGCGCGAGCCATATAGTGAACGCGTCCTCCCATTCGAAGTGACGTTGTCGAAGCTTCCAAGAGCAAGTTACAAATCGTGCATGGTTTACGTCTTGTTCATGATGCCTTTGACAATCCCAATCGACCCGGAGCACAAGCAGACAAAAACGAATACCCTGTCTTGCCTGTACGTAGACAGCTTTCCGAAATCGCTTCTAATGAGTTGGCGTCAGCTGTAGTTGCCACAGCGCTGCACGATTTTAATGCGACTAGGGAATATAGCCGCTTGGGGCTCTCGTTCTGTCCTTTTCGTTCTCTTGCACCGCCCCGTCACCGTAAGTGCGTCGCCGATGCCCAAACGCGGCCCAAGCCCCGAAAACGAGCAGGTCGGATGTCGAGCGCCGCTTTTTTTACAACTGCGCCAACCGCCTCTCGCCCTCCTTGCTGAAGAGCGTAAACGAACGGGCAGCTCGTGCTTTCCGTCTGAGGCCGCTTCGACGAGTCGGGCCGTTGAGCCTAACGACTAGGCGCGAGCTAGGAGCGCTCTCTCTCCAGACGTGCAAATTCTACGCGCGAATGCTGACCCCGTTTTCCTGTCGCTGCATCTGGGCTCAACCTTTGCCTTAAAGCACGCTTGCATTGCGGCAGAAGTAGACTACTGCTCTCCGGCTCTCCATATAGCAACGTGTAGCGTGATCGAGAGGTACGAGAAACCCAGATGCGATTGCTAATGCGGAGAAGAAAGCGGTGCCGAGTGTCAGTTATGAAAACTGATACTGGCTTTTCGTCGCCGCTGCAGGCAAGCAGGCAAGCATTCACCAGAGCCGTAAACTTCCCACCCATCCACTTTTAGCGTAGTTTGCTTGTCGTTCACCAAGACAGGGAACTCGACCGTATTTGTCTAGACGGCAGTAACGGCGCGATAAATCAGAGGGGAGCCAAAAGAGCGCAGCCAAAGGCTCCTCTTGTATTCCGAGTACCTGGTGAGGCCGGTAAAAGGACGACAGAGTGACAAACGAGTGCCACACAACTAAATAAACTGTGTGACATCATGGTGTGTAAAAAGTGGCCAGCACGAGTGACTTGATCTCAGGACGCCAGAGAGTTCACTCCTCGTCTTTCTTCTTCTTCTTTTGTTTTCTTTTTATGCGAGTAGTAAAGACGAAATTCTAGAGCCATCTGGTCAAATATTAGCTGAGTGTAGTGCACGTGCTTAAGCTACACAGGGCAGGAAGAAGCAAGGTCGTCCACGCTTGCGCCACTGCATTGAAGAGCGCAACGTGCTTGTATGGCCGCTGTTCCATGAAGTTTCCTACAAAAATTACTAGTGATCGCTCTGGCATTCATTTAGCTTTATCATGCGAAGGGTGCGTAGTAAGTGAATTTGCCTAATTGCCGCGCTTGCCCTTTACACGCCCTTGCAACTTAAGGTACTACGCTTTATCTGCATTTTAACGGCCTAAATTTCCAAGCAGTGGTACTTTGTTTAAAAGCATGAAAGTCCTGAGATTTTGTGCACTTCCATATTCATTGCAAATTGGTGCATTCGTGACACAATATTTTGACGAATAAGATTAATTTGAACAGTCAAAACGAGCAGCCTACTAGACCGCTTTTTTTCAGTTTTCCCTTGAAAGTCCGAGGACACCAAAGCACTTCTTATGAGTTGTTAATCCGAAAGCATAAATGATCAACTGAACAGCGGTCCTTCGAGTTATAAAACTCCTCGCGGGCAAGCGAGAGTGTTGAGATGCTTGACGCGTTTTCATTAGGCGTTACCGAGGATCAGTTTGGACGTAGGCGAGAGCGTCAGCGGACATGGAACGCGTAGATGACACAGGCTACAGGGAGCGAGAGCGGCGTGGCCGTCGCCGCTATGACATCTGCCCTGACGCAACGCCTGGCGCGCTACAGGGCAGCAGGGGTTACCCTTTCACCCGCTCTGCTCCGTCAATTAAGGCACACTCGTGACGCGGCGTCGCAGCCAATGGGAATTTGCCAGCTGTTTCGCTGCTACAGATCACAGAGGCCAGCTTTTTCGCTCAATGGGCCATTTGGCACTCTCGCATCAGAAGTCGTTAGAAGCCAGACGAAGAAAGTTTAGGTCAAATCCATGTACTGTCCACCATTTTCGTGCTAGCTGAGCCTCCATACTAGTAGCAGCTCCCATGCCCACTAATGCCAGATTCCACTCTATTTTTGTAAGGAACTCTATGGGCCGTTCAAAGTGAACGATGCATGGCGCTGACTCCAAAGCGCTGCACCGTTTTCGCGAGACACAGCTCATAGTACGGTTTGTGAATGTGCAATGAGCTGCCGGCAGGAAGTTTCAGCTGCGATTGAGCTCAGTCCTGACCTCTGTTTCAAATTCGACGATGTAGTATATAGGACGGGACCAGGGAATCCGGGCAGTTCAGAATCCGCTGGTTCAAGCGTGCTTGAACGGCATTTCATTTCTGTGCACGTTACGATGTATTAGCCGTAGACGCTGCTATCCTGCAATAGCACTTACCACCGTTTCCACTTACGTGTTTATGTTTCGCATAGTCCAGTGAACGAGAGCTGAATTAAACAGAATTTGCATTCCCCACATAATTATGGTCTAAACTCACGTAAATCAACAAAAAATGTGGTGATGGCAGGCCGACGCGAATGATAGTATTCGAAGAGCAATTTAAATTATTATTTATTCGTCGTTGGAGAATGTAGTGGACAGCGTCAGTGTCGCATCTGACGGCAATCTTTTTTCAATCAATTTAATTACGTAAATTTACTTAATTTACGCTGTTGCGTTCGTGCACGATGGTACAGACATAGTCAAATGTAGCGCTCACCAACTGTTTAGCGGAGCAAAGGCGCAATAACACAAGCTACATCTTTCGAAGCAAACGAAAAGAAAGGGGGTTAACAGAGGGGCACGATTTTTATTAGTCATGTCATAAGAAGCCAACAAACACTGACACTAAGGACAACATAGGGGAAATTACTTGTGCTTAATAAATGAAATAAAGAAACGATAAATAATGCGAATTAAAGTGGATAAAAAAACAACTTGCCGCAGGTGGGAACACAACCAACAACCTTCGCATTTCGCGTGCGATGCTCTCCCAATTGAGCTACCACGGCGCCGTTTCCCCATCCACTTTCTTGGGTATTTATGTGTACTAGTAGAACCCTGGGAGTGTTAGCCAGCGCCACCACTCGCAGACCTTGGCGGCGGACGTGGAACGTCCTTTTTGCCACAGGCATCACGAGAACGTGATATTTTTTTTTGGGGTGAAGGCAACTGGTCAACAAACCCACACATGCTACCTGAAGGCATCCATGTTGCCGGATTCGAGACCCTCATTATGTAATAAGTGAGATGAAAGGGGGCTAACCGAGGGGCGCGATTTTTATTAGTCATATCATAAGGAGCCAACAAACACTGACACCGAGGACAACATAGGGGAAATTACTTGTGCTTAATGAAAAAAAGAAACGATAAATTAGTGGAAATTAAAGTGGATGAAAAAACAACTTGCCGCAGGTGGGAACCGAACCCACAACCTTCGCATTTCGCATTAGTCATATCATAAGAAGCCAACAAATGCGAAGGTTGTGGGTTCGGTTCCCACCTGCGGCAAGTTGTTTTTTCATCCACTTTAATTTCCACTAATTTATCGTTTCTTCATTTTATTTATTAAGCATAAGTAATTTCCCCTATGTTGTCCTTGGTGTCAGTGTTTGTTGGCTTCTTATGATCTTTCCGAGCAGACAGGTAAGAAAGAATAACGTCAGGACGCAAAGCAACTTAGCTTCACGAAATGCTTCAGCTATGTGACCTTTGTAAAGATGAAGAAATTGTAATGGTGACTGTTAGCTTTGGCTGCACGTCGCATTCTATGTAGTGCGAGGTCGTAATTTTTGAAGTTTACAAGTTACTGAGCACGAGAAGAAATTCGTAACATGTTGCGTGAGCGTGTTTCTGAGCGTGCGTGCGTGCGTGCGTGCTTGCGCGCGCGCGCGCGTGTGTGTGTGTGTGTGTGTGTGTGTGTGTGTGTGTGTGTGTGTGTGTGTGTGTGTGTGTGTGTGTGTGTGTGTGTGTGTGTGTGTGTGTGTGCGTGTGCGTGTGTGTGTGTGCGTGTGTGTGTGTGTGTGTGCGTGCGTGCGTGCGTGCGTGCGTGCGTGCGTGCGTGCGTGCGTGTTACGCCTTGTGTCGCGGCGCTACTACGACCACAAGCAGACGCAACTGGTGAAGGGCATGGATTGGTCGAGGGCATGGCATCGCCGAGCTGACCTGGCTCTTTAAATGCGTCCTCTGCTGCCCTTTACACGTTATTCGGCGATCTTCTCTCCCTTTCTTGCGAACACATATTGCAGCGACACGGAAAACTCGCTCTATGTGCGCGCTCGAGAGAAGTGCTGTGCAGAAATGCACGAAAGCCTTGCTCAGACGATTGCGATTACACCTACGCCTCTTGCGCCATGCCGCGATGCTTCTTGACCTGACCTTCGAACAGTAGAAGTCACGGTGCCCGCAACTTATTCTTCAGTGGGCCATTTATTACCATTAATATATACGATTTGGGTATTAAAACCCGCTATACATATAACTTTAGTTGGCTTTACACCCGCTATTGCACACTCGTATGAACGAGTTTTCTCCACTTGTATTTCATTTTGTTTCCAACGAAGTTAAGGGGAGAAGAGTTTTAGAAGGGGCTAAGAGAATGCCTTCGCTACAGGGACAGTGAACCATTAAAAAACCTTATTAGATGATTCTCTGGAATCAACGTCCGAAGTGGCCATCATTACTGAGCATTTTCAATTCGTCGGCCGGCACCTGGTGCAGCTCCTCTAGGCACCCTTCACTCATTAGCCATTGAGACTTAGATAGCTAATTGCAACGGACGCCAACAAACGTTCACGTTCCTTCAAAAGGTGTCCAAATCTGCAATGAAATTTAATATTGCATTAATAAAATCGCGGTGGCGTGCAACTGAAGGTTAAGAATTCCGCTAAAACGGATCCTCATGAAAGAAGAGTTGGCACAGCGACGCTGTAAACGTGTCGAAAGGGCTCGATAACGTTACACGGCCAATTAAAAAGCTTTATTACACGCAGATAAGCCCATGCTTTCCGGCAGGTGCGAGTAGCCAGTGCCTGAGCAATCGGCGGGCAGCCATCTTCTATTCCTTTCGGGAAGGGGAAGTCTCCGGCTATTAAGAAAGAAATTTAGTTTTGTTCTGCATAATAATACATTTTGAACGCGTACACGTCACTTTGACGCGGTGATATTTCGTGGTTTTGTGACGTCACGTGATGGACAGGCGAAGTGGGCGCAGCCCGAGAGCTTTCGACCAATAGCAGAGACCTAATGGCGAAAAGGCATCCAATCTAAAATAATTATTTTTCTTTTCTTTGGTCTAATCATGCCTAATCAGTGTGTACAAGTCATACCAGATGTGGAGCTGTCGCGGTTTTCGTGACGTCGCGTGACAGACAGGCGAAGCGGGGGTGGTTCAAAGAAGCTTTTGACCAATCGCGGAGGGCTGATTGCAGAATTGGAATAGAAAAGTTTGGAATAGCTTTACGTTATAGCGCCCCAGATCTTTCAAATAGGTAGCCACGTTACATTGGGAGCAATAAGCGGCGCTGCTTTTGTGGCCATGATGCCGGTTCCAAACATCTCCTCGAGCTTTAATGTGCGTGCGAGAGTACAGGTTGACCCAAAAATACTTTTATTTCCAAGCCCGCGGCCAGGCTCAATGCAAAGGGCGCACGCTCGGGCACTGTTTCGTTCGCATTTAAAAATATTAGGAAATTAAAAAAAAAAGAAGAGGGCGGGCTATAATGCGCCCGTTCAGATGGAAGCTTTGAGCTCTTTTACAATTTATCTAAAACACCGTATTCGCCGTATTAATGCGATCCTTCTCATCTGCCCTTCAATCGAAGAGTGCCGCTGTCGATATGGGTTTTATATTCCGCGTCGCCAGCGTCCCAGTAAAGCTGCCTCTCTACCCGCCAGCCGCTGTATTCATAAGGCACCGAAAACGGACATAAAGATATCAACAGACCATTTCGCCACGCTTAATAAAGTTCGTTCAGTTGAAGCCTGATGGCTTGTGGCACACGTGGCACTTGAGTGGAGTAGGCCCATTGCGAACGTCGAATGGCTACATTCATTCTTTTTCTCATTAGAAAGGTAGTGGATGCTTTGCAACGTAACAGGTTTTAGTTCGCCCGAAGCTAACAAGCGCAATGCGTGTGGTTAAATATATGCGCGGGAGATAGCACCCAGCGTCATTACGGCTGCTCCGTTTCTCTTAGCTACCGGGATCATTAGCATGCCTTCAAGAAGGGCAAAGTGCAAACTATCATAATGCCTTGAACATGTTCCCCGTACAGATAGCATATGAAGTCCAGGCGTACATGTTGCCACGCACAAAATGTTCAATCTGGGCAGTGAGCTATAGAATTGCTTCAAGTTTCCGGCAGCATGCTTCCTCCCATGCTTCACTTTTCATATAAGATTATTATTATTATTATTATTATCATTATTATTATTATTATTATTATTATTATTATTATTATTATTATTATTATTATTATTATTCGCTTGTGCCTTTCTGCAAATTTCTATTTCTGAACGACACGTCTTTCGGCCAGTTCGATCGCTTGCTTTTTTCGCATTAGGAACGCTCTTCCTCCCCTAATGCCACGGAAAAAAAAAGAAACGTGCTTTAGAATTTTCTGGCGCTTAAGGACGTAAATCCTTACGCCGGCTTTACTTGGTCATCTTCAGGAACTAGGCAGTTAGAAAAAATCCTCGAAAATAATACTTCTATAGTTTCGGCCTTGCTCATCGTCACGTATTTGTTTTCATTTTCCTCGGGTTTTTCCGGAGCCTTTTGCCTCGCTGATACTCTTTCTTAGTTTCATTTGCTTCTTTTGCATCGTTATTTGTGGATCTCAAGGCCTTTCATCTTTTGTTTTGTCCTCACATTATAACAACGAAAGTACTTTCCACGGCCTTTCCTTGGTTGTACACGGTTAGCATAGATGATTCAATCGTTTTGAAAAGGCTATATCGTGTAGGGCTGCTGAGCACGAGGTCACGGGATCGAATCCCGGCCACGGCGGCTGCATTTCGATGGGGGCGAAATGCGAAGACACCCGTATACTTAGATTTAGGTGCACATTAAGGAACCCCAGGTGGTCAAAATTTCCGGCGTGCCTGATAATCAGAAAGTTGTTTGAGAACATAAAACCGCATAATCTATATATATATATATATATATATATATATATATATATATATATATATATATATATATATATGGAAAGGCTATATATTAAGAAGTATTACACGTACACACGTGAAAGATATATGAAAGGAATTACAAACTCACCAAGTTTATATATGCCCTCTACAAATGTTGAATATGTGCCCCTTGGGTGACACAACACACGTCCAGACGATAAGTACGTCGACCAGACATGGCCAGTGGAGTCCTGGAATGAGGACACCACCCACTCGACCTCAAGAGCAACCACCTCGATGGTCCGAATAAATGTTCTCTCTCTCTCTCTCTCTCTCTCTCCACACGATAATCGAGCTCACTCCATACATTTTGAAGCATAGTCCTGTCAACTGTCTGCACTGCAGCACTGATGCTTTCTTTGAGCTCGACTAAGGATTGCGATAGTGGGGGTACGTAAACAAGGTCCTTAACGTACCCCCGCAGGAAGAAGTCACAGGGCGTTAAATCAGAGGATCTGGGAGGCCAGGGGAACAAAGCTGAGTAATTCTCACCAATACGGCCCATCCAGCGATGCGGAAGTTCGTCGTTTAGGTAGCCACGAACTGGGATGTACCAATGAGGGGGTGCCCCGTCTTGTTGTAAGATAAAATCCCTGAAGTCAGCATAGAGTTGCGGGAACAACAAGAACTGCAACATATCCAGGTAACACTTATCGGCGACAACTTCCTCAGCGAAGAAAAAAGACCCAGACATCTTTGCTTGTGGCACTGCACAGAAAACATTCACTTTTGGCGAATCTTTCAAATGTCTTGCTTGCACATGGAATAGCACATTGCACACTTGGCGAGTTTCTGATTCGTTTCATGCATATTTCATGTGTGTACGTGTAATACTGTTGAAAATATAGGCTTTTCAAAACGAATCATTCATTTATGCTAGCCCTGTACGTTTTGCCGCAGACGGCGCCATGCAGTGGCCTTATATTATAGCCGCTTTGCTAATGGATGGATGGATGTTATCAACATCCCCTTTGGAACGAAGTGGTGGGTTGCGCCACCCAGCTCTTGCTATTATGGTGCCTGATGTCCTACCTAGGGTAAAAAAGAAAAAAAAGGAGAGGAGAAAAAAATACCACGATGAATTCCTATAACCAAATTTTCTGACCCCCTACTGTAAACGTTGTTTTCGTACGTCTCCGTATTTTGTCGTTGCGCCTCTGCCTACGCTATCTTACGCCGGCAAATGGCACGGCAGGGCTAAAGAGCAAAGGGGTCATGCTCGCCTTCACCGCCACTGAGCAATGGGATGCAGGCGGGCGTGTTTGATAGAGTGAGACGAATCTTCCTAAAGCCGTCGCCAGAGGGTATCGCGAGCAGCTAGAAATGAGCGCGTTACCGCTCTCTTCCGCAGCGATTTCCCAATGTGCGTGTACTCGTTTCTTGTGTGTTGTTTTTTTTGTTTGTTTGTTTTGCGTGTCAGCTATTTGTTCTTCAATGATATTGTTTCGCGAATTTGGTGTGCCCCTTTTGGTTCTCTGCTTGTCCCTGAACATTGTTCGGCGTGTTAACTTTCCTCCTTGTACGCGTCTGGTTCATCGAACCGGAGATAGATCAAGTTCGGGGGAACTATTGGCACATTGCGCTGCACCGGAGGTCGGTAGAATAAGGAATGGAACGTTGTTTTGCTTTAATATTTTCCACCTTGCTCAGTATTTCTCACGCATTCTTGTTATTTCGTTCTGTTTACGTGTTCTAAGCTGCTTTTTTTAGTGGTATCATTGTTCTGCTGCGTCCCACAGTCCCTTCAAGCGTCTTTTGCGACCCGCTTGAGAACACACTGTGCCTGAGAAGGCCACTGACGAATAGTATTTTAGCAACTTGAGTCCTTAATTTTGAGTAACGGGAGGTCCACCATGCCAATAGCAAAAGTTATAGGGCGAAAGAAACTTACAGTTCCCAGAAAAAAAAAAATAAAAGCTAGAAAAACGCCCTCCCCTCCCCCTCCCCCCCCCCCCCAAAATAAAGAAGGAAAGCTCAGTGCCTTTCCACTGTGTGAAGAAGGATTACCAGTGAAGCTGTATATGTGGGCTCCTTAATGGGGAACTGCACCTCCACCGCGGCTCGGCCCGGCATTTCACTATCTTCGGGATCGGCCCACGTATGGGGAGTGCTTAACGCCTGCTTCACTTCCGCCGCGGGTCGGCCCGGAATTGCACTATCTTCGGGATATTTTTCTACACACGGACATGATAGTGGGGAAAGTCATCCCTAACAGCTTCGCTGTCAAAAAAAAAAAATGAACTGAAAAAGAAAGCGAAGAGGAAGAATGGCGACATCTTTGTCTATATAATTTTCTTTTGGGCCGCTTGTGAAATGAAGAAGGTTTGTTTTTTGCCAGTTAATCGATGCTGGTTTACTTAAGAACAGTTCCACGACATCTCCTCGCCGTGTCCTGCATCTGCCCTTTCAACCATTTCCTACTCGTCACTCGCACTCTTTTTGAGTTTCAGTTCCCTCGAACCATCTTTCTTATGGGCTGCATAACTACTTGATGCATTATCTGCTGCACCATGCGTCACCAGAGTTTATATACGTTCCGTACAGCTCGCGCTATTCTGTGTGAGCGCATTATCTGATGTCGCTGAAGCGAGTGCGCTGACGCTTAAGTCTCCGCCGCCCATGTTAAAGAATATTCACAGATATATGCCGATCTGAGCAACTGTTACACCAAAGGCAACGAAGCTGCAGAAGCGAGTTCTCGCGCCCTTTTGTAGTGCGTACTAAATGTTCTGCTGTGCTACTGCCCGAAATCTACCGCAGCCTTTTCAAATGCTTCGCTATATCCGGTGCGATGCCCTGGTTATGTTCGAGCTTTTCAAATAATTCGCTATATCCGAGTTTGGCACTTCTATCGCCTGCATTGTATCCGACGCGCACTCCTGTATTCTCCGCCGGTTTTACCGACGCCAACGCCGGGATGCCCGTCCCAACGGCCTAGTAGGGTTGCGTGGCAGGCTGTTTGAAACTTTTGAATAACGAATCGAATAATGTCCTATTTGATTCGGTCTTCGGATTGAATTGTCACTATTCGTAAATGCGAATAGTTTTCGAATAGCTTTAGAATATTTCAAAGCGTCAACTGCGCCCAAATAAACATAAAATTGAGGCAAAAGTACGGTAAGCTTTCGCCCTCGCGGGCGAAGTACAGACGTAGATATTGAGAAACTGCGTAGTGTAGTCGGCGACGTCACTTAGTCATACTTTATAGACTGCGCAGCGATCATTTGCACTTTCCAAAGAGCCCTGTGCATGCTGAGGAACGACTTGTCTGCTCCTAATGCTCCATTCGTGCTTTTAGCAGAATGCGCTTCATAAAGAGCTCTGTAATGACAGAAACTTGCTACTGGGATGTCAACATCATTTTATAATATTTCTGATAATGACTATTTGTTATTCGCAAGCTATTCAAAAAGTATTCGATATTCCATTCAATTAGACTCGCTTGTGGCGCTGTTGGTATCGTATTTGATTCGGTCTGCGTGTCGTAACCGACGCCCTCGCATTTTAAGGCGAAAGCTTTAATGGCCGCGAACTTGCGATTTCGCGGTGGCGGTGCTCCAAGGAGGCACATGACGTCACAACGCGCGCCTCGCTGGGGATATTTCTCTCTCTCGCTCCCTAGTCGCTATTGCGCATGCGCCACTAGTAGCACCGAGCCACAGGTGTTCCGCCGCTGCGCAGCGCAGCGCCACGCCGCCGCCGCCGTTTGGTATGACGTCACACGCGTTCCTCGTCGTTGCGCTCGCCTCTGCTCACTTCGCAGGCTGCGTCGCATGCCTGATAACATGTCGGAGGATTGAAAAGGAGAGCTCGCGTGCGTCGCAACCACAGTTGAGGCGGCAGTATGTACGGCGACAATTCTGATAAGCCGGAGGAGGCCTGGAATAGACATCGGAACGAAATGAAGAGGAAACGAATCCCCCAGGCAACAGACGACCAGCGCGCCAAACGACTGGCTAAACGCCGCAACATAGCTAGACAACCAGACTAACCTGGACTTGCAATCAAGATTAACCAAGGTTAACCATGCAATGCCTTAGCTTTCGCTCCGTATACCCTGGCATAGCCAAGCTAAGCCGCTGCCAATTTTTAAACCTCCTCGTGCCCTGGCAATACGGCCGCTTCGAGGCACCCCCACCATGACATAATATTCTTACACCCTGGCACCCACGCAGGCTGCGTTGCCAGCTACTGTTTCATCGACATTTGATGCCGACAACGCCGTCGGCTTTCATTGCCGCAGCCGACACAACCGCTTGGCTGGCCTCCAACGTGGAGAGCGCGAAGAACTGCGCAAAAAAGTCTGTTCGAGTGTTATTATGAGTTTACTCATAATAATTAATAATTACGTTTCAAAGCAAACTGGGGCCTCCGGCGCAGTCTGCGCTGCTGCCTGTTTTTTTTTCAGCTTTTTTTTTAAGCCGGCGTGTGTCGTCTGTAGCAGCAGAACGGCAGGTAAATTCCGATTTGCTAAGACACCACGTCCCGAGTGCGCCTCGATGAAGCAGAGCTGGCGAAAGGGAACATCTGCTTCCCATTGGAGCGCCAGATGTTGCGTCAATGGAAAGGATATCGCCGCAAGGCCACGTCACCCTCGGTCTCGAAAGCCTGTGCTATCAGCGCGTTATTTGTCGGCGCAAGCTCTCGCCTGCGTTCTAACGGCGCCTCGGTACGGCCAAATCAAAATGCGACAAGCTTCTCAACGCGCTTGCTTTTCGCGAGGAGTTCATAACTCGAGGCACCACTGAATGGCGTTCAATTGGACAATAATGCTTTCGCATTCACATCTCATGAGAAGTACTTAGGTGTCCTCGGATTTTATGGATACTGATCACGCTTTTGCACGACGACCTACATTATCGACTTTTGCCGTACGAAAACTGTCGCAGAATTTCCCTAAACAGCTTCGCCGTACACTCTAAAAACAGTTTGCACCCTTTGGCTTGCCCCTTCTGCCACACAAAAATAATCGTCATCTGCCTTGATGCGTTTCCTTTCTTTATCGCTGCGAGCCCGGAACTTTCCAGTAACGAACGGCACGCGCGTTATCAGCATAGAACAGTTTACACCCTTTGGAATGCCCCTTCTGATAACGCGCGTGCCGTTCGTCACTGGAAAGTTCCGGGCTTGCAGCGATAAAGAAAGGAAACGCATCAAGGCAGATGACGATTATTTTTGTGTGGCAGAAGGGGCAAGCCAAAGGGTGTAAACTGTTCTTAGAGTGTAAAACACTGCAGACACGTACTGCAAACTACGCAGCTTTACGCAGTGTTTGGATGGTTAGCGCGTCCCGACACCAACTTCGCATTGTAGTATTGGCATCAGTTTGGTCTTCAGTGGAAGCAATGGGAGAGAGAGAGAGAGAAAATGATAAATGAAAGGTAGGGAGGTTAACCAGGACTGAGCCCGGTTGGCTACCCTACACTGGGGAGAGGGAAAGGGGGACGGAAAGATTTAAAAAAAATAGAGAGAGAGAGAGAAAGTCCACTGGAGATATCAGTCGGTCACTCAGTCCGGATCACAGACGCTGACTCAATCCGGTCGCTTTCAAATATCGCAGCAGCGCTTTTGTGGCCTTTTGTAGCTGTGAAATGCGAGGCCATGATCCCAAGATCTTGTTCAAGGTGAACGGCTTTCCATCTAGCTGATTGAGAGCTGTGCAGAGGTCTTGCCTTTCATTTTCATAAGATGGGCAGTAGCACAGTAGGTGTTCTATGGTTTCCTCGACACCGCAGGCATTGCACTCGGCGCTATCAGCCATTGCAATCAGAAATGCATAAGCATTTGTGAATGCGACGCCCAAACGTAAGCGGCACAGCACTGTTTCCTCATTTCGCGGAAGACCTGGTAACAGCCACAGTTGCATAGAGGGATCGAGGGAATGCAAGCGATGGTGAGTGAATTCAGGTGTGTGCCACTTCTCCAATGTCAAAGAGTGCGCTAGCTTGCCTAAGTGTTGGGCTGCGTCGGTCCGCGATAAAGGTATTGAAACAAGGGTTGCTCCCTCGTGAGCTTTTCTAGCAGCTTCGTCAGCGAGGTCGTTGCCGGAGATACCGCAATGACCAGGCAGCCACTGAAACACGACGTCGTGTCCTTTCGCGATCATGGGAAGATTTCATGTAATAATAGCAAGACAGAACATAGACAAAGGAAACAAAGGAATAAAAACGGCTCTGTACTTTTAGTTGTCGCGAAATTGATCAGGTGCTGAATTCACAGGTTCTTTCGCAAGTGCTCTTTGCCACTGGCCAGTCGACATTGTTCAGTCTCAAGATTGCCTGGATATTTATCTTCCGAACAATCGTAGCGTAACAGTTCTTTGTGAATGCTGGCCCTCTTTAGGTATGATCTCCGCGGTGACATATAATGCAATCGTAGCTACCAGGCCGATGTAACGCGCCATCGAATCCGCAGCTATGCCGTCCCCCGAAAGATGTCCCCGTTTTTGTAACAAAGATGATTCACTGCTGTGAAACAGCCTTGAAAGTCGGGATAGTACAAACAAAGAATTAAAGCCAGTTCTACGCAGTGAAAGCTGTCAAAACAGCGAAACTGGTGGTCATTTTCTCAAGTTTGAACTCGTGTTTAGCGCGATTTTCATGAAAGTCTTCTGTCTCGTTGTCGTCGTTTTGCTAGAATCGTGCTTCGGTTCCGGATTGCGCGCACTCTTCAATTGGGTTAGGTTGTAACCAAACCACAGTCTATCGCACACCTTGCAGCTGTAACCGCACTCACGGTCGAGGAATTTCCTCTTCAACCATTCATCGGCACCCTCCGCGGGAGGAATCTTTCCGCGTCGACGTCTCTGCTCGGCTTCCTACTCTCGAAGTCGGGGGTTAGCTTGTCTCTGCTGGTGCATGGCTTGGGTGACCGTCTCTTGAAAGTGGGGGTTGGCTTGCCTCCACCGGCGCTTGGCCTGCGCTTCCCGTTCTCGATCCTCGGTGGTAGCAGCTTCCCTCCACTGGCGCTTTGCTTGCGCTTCTCGCTCTGGAAGTTCGGGATTTGCGCGACGTCGGAGCTGCCCCTCGCGCCGAGCGGAATCCATGGGGCTAAAGGGCGCGCACCGGCGAAACAGCTGCTCCTATACCCCTCTCCTCCTCCCTCCCACGGCGCGTGTCCTGATTGGTCCGCCCCCCCCCCTAGGCGCGCCCTCTAGCGGTGAGCTCCAGAACTTGCCCCCCTGTGTGATACTAAACGCTGGACGACGAAGGCTCTACTTGGAACAGCTCTGCTGTTAAAAAGGAGAGGACAGACATTGCTGCGAAGAAGGCGTCAGGCTATAAAAGCCTAGAAGGATGAAAAGTTGCAGTACATTACGTTTTGCTTGTAAGGGAAATAAGTATGGCCGACACGATGTGACGTCGTTTGGTTGCTACTGTGTCTGTGTTGGTCGTTCGAGTGTCTTTAGCGCAACGAAAAAGGTACTAGACAATGGAACGACAAGACAAGGCGTTTATTCGTAAACGAATAATTTTATTGAAGAAACTCCACAAACATTCACACATAGAAATAATCGCGCATGTGGAGCAAAGCAAGGGGTAAAAGAAACAACGACAACGATAGTCATACGTAACTAACTGAAAAAAAACGAAACTCTAACGTACACGTATATTATGAATCAATAGTGTAAATTTCATTTCCTAATTCTAAATGCACATTCCAAAGCAGACATAACTTTGGTTACGTGGGCTTTGTTCTTGTTATCGTCGCTTACTGCCTTGCGACTTGTAGGCGCATTCAAGCTCGTGGCAAGTTCCAGAGGTCATAGACGTGACGTGTTTGGCCGAATAGGTAGTTTCATGAAATTGTGTTGATACCAGTGCAGCTCAGCATGAGCTTCGCCAAGGCGAGCAAGAACAGGAGACACAATTATATGGAGGAGAAAGGGGCACTAAAGTTTTATTATACGTAACATCTGTGAACTACTTTTACACTGAGGGAACAGCAACAAATCACCAAAAGCCAAAAGCATGTCTCATTTTACAACTGTCAAGAGACCAAGACACACCAATTCTTTGCTCGATAAAGATAGGGACGTCGGCTGACGAACATCAGGCCACGCCATTATACAGCTACAGTTTCGTTTATCCGATGCGCTAAACTTATTCTGACAGAGTGCGGCAACAGCACATTGGCCGAAGTCAAGCACGTAGCAACGACTCTTACTATGCATGTAGGGCAAGGAAACGTCTGGCTGAGATTTCATTCCATCTTTGGCTTCGCAGCAAGGCATGAACCAACGCCTTCAGCGAGGAAATCCAAAATCAAACGTAGGCAATAAACGCAGTGTTTGGAAACGATCGGAGACAGGGAGAATGCATTGCTGACGCATTGCGCGAAACACTAGCCTCACGTCGGCGACCCTTGAAAACATATTGGACAGGAGACGGCAAACGCGACTTCAATGACAAACAGCAATAATATCCCGTGGAATGTGGTTGCGCACTCCGCGACTGCCCTTGAGCGCGCCGGTAGAGGCAGCGAGCTGCGAAAAAGATTGATCGCGCTCTGCACCTACCGTCACAACTGAGGTTCGGCGAGGGCGTGTGCCTCGGGCTGTGGTGGCCTAGTGGCATTATGCAACGTGCTCTCGCATTCTTGCGGTCAGGCACAGGGTCGACGGCACCGCGAGTACGACATGCTTCGGTCAGCACGACAAGAACGATAGCTTCGGCGATTCCTGGCTACATTGACAGACCAAAAAAAAAGAGAGAGAGATTTTATTCATTGTAAAAACAGAGGGGTAAGATAGTATTTATTCTTTAGGGATAGACATTACGGCAGAACAGGGAAAATTAACTACCCAAAGAAAGGTGATCATTGCTTCATTGTTTGCCAAGGGCCGGTATAGATCGTCTGCGATTAGTCTTGTGCCTGCATCATCAGTGAGTTCGCTGGTGTATCATGCGCTTACTGATACTTTCGCCCAATTTCTCTCATCACGTTTTGCTTAGCCGCTACGGATTTTAGTGCTGCCGCGTGTGCATAGTCCCACCTGTTGCTGGTTCTCACCGCAATGGTGGAAGAAAAGAATGCAAAGAAAGCAAAGGAAAATATTACCTTCTAAAAATTATATTCTGGGGTTTTACATGCCAAAACCAAGATTTGAATATGAGGCATGCCGTAGCGGGGGGATTCGGATTAATTTTGACCACCTGGGGATCTTTTATAATGCAAAGAAGCGGTAAGGCGGGCAGACACGCCTTACCCCCAAGAGAAGAAATGTGTTGTCCACTTCTCTTCCCTTGTGTCCGTGTCTGCATGCCTTACTCCTTTGCCTTTCTGTCGTTCTAAGCTTCAATTGGGATCTTCAACGTGCATCCAGTGCATGGCACATGGACGTTTTTTCTTAGAATTTTGTCGCCATCGAAATGTAGCATCGTGACGAAACGACCTTCCAAATATATATATGCATATATCTGAGCAGCAACGACTGGCTGTCATAAAAGGCTCCAATCTGCCAGAGCCTGACTAAAACGTTAAACGCTGTCAAGTAGCGTCGTGGCTGTTAAATTTCGTTGTTATGGAAAGGAAATGTGCAAATAATGCCGCAGCGCATGCGGTACAGCTGTCGGCAGAAATAACGCATGTGCTCGTCTTCCACATTTTCGTACCCCTTTCCCTCACTACCAGCTTTAAGTTCATCAGCGAAAAATAAACATTTGTTATGCTGCATTTCATTTCAACTTCATTTCAAGTGCGGCATTGCCGGTGAATTCTCATATCCATCACCGACATTGCCGGTGACGGATATGAGAAATTGAAGTTGCTGGTCCCGCGTTCATCTTCCTAAATTTATGACCTCCCCTCCGTTGTTGTTGTTGTTGTTGTTGTTGTTGTTGTTGTAGCCTGGCAATGTGTGGCTCCTACCCGCGGTGTGGGATTGGCCAAGAAATGAGTGGATTATTCGAAATTAATGTGGAGCATAAATTTCCTAGTATCTATGGAATTAGTGTTGAACAGCGTAGAATTACCTGCTAAAATAAAATCAGGAAGGTCATATTGAATGAGTAATAACTAACTTAAAAGTAAAAAAAAGGTATTTAGCAAGGCATTCGTTTAGAATTTGTAAGGAATGTTTGGACAGCGAAGCAAGCATCCCTGTTGCTCAATGCCAAAGTGGACGCCCCCTAACGAAAGAATAGCAGGTTCTGTCAAGTCCAGGCCAATTCTTCGAAAAGGTATTTCTAACAATCTTTTTCTTGCCGCATTAAAGCGGCGACAAGATAGAAGAAAGTGCTGCATCGTCTCCTCCTCATTACAATATGAACAGAGGGGGAGGGAACCAAACCCGACCTGTGTAAATAGAAATTCCGGGAGGGAATGCAGCAGTGTAATTTGGTGAGGGAGACCTCAAGCATTTTTGTGTAACAGGATTCGCTATGCCAGGGAAATGCCAGGTGCTTATAATCTGGAGAAGAAGTCAAATGTGGGTTTGATAAGGCTAATCTAATTGATCGCATCCGAAACCTTGCCGCCGTGATCTGTTCTGTCACTGGTAGAATAGGAAGAACAGGGCCGGATAGTGATGTCTTAGCCAGTGAATCAGCCGTTTCATTAAAAAACAAACCTTTATGACCAGGCATCCAAATCAAATGAACACATTGCACATGAGCAGGAACTAGTAAGTGGAAGAGTTTTAGCATGGGTGACTGATTAGTAGCGGTAAGGCAAGTATAGCAGCTGTTGTAATCATTTGGTCTCATTTGCGTAAAGCTAGGATTACTGCTAAAAACTCGGCCAGAAAAATAGGCACAAAATCAGGCAATCTTAAAGAAAAATACTAGTCGAGTGTATGACAAAATATTCCAATGCCAACATTTTCCTCGCACTGTGCGGCATCTGTTGCAATGTTAATGTTTGTTTCTAGGGAGCTTAGGTGGTCTTGCAACATGGCGTTTAAGATGCCGTAAGGTTGTAGTTTCGCGTGGTGTGGGAAAATGTCATCGAACCTGATCTCTGGGTAATTTGAATGTGTATTATTAGGAAGCACATCGAGAAATTGCACATTTAGTGGTTCAAGCAAAGTTTGCACAAATATCGTGTGGTCTATGAAACCTCGGCCAATGAACAGGAAAAAAATAATTCTGGATCGGAGATGAAAATTATTTGAGGACGGTTTAATGGTGATTCATACAGCCTTAAGAAGGTCTGAATGGTCAGAAGGTGAAATCGGCATAAAATTGGTGGGATTTTTGTTTCCAGGTATAATACAGAATTTGCAACGTATTTTGGAAGGCCTAAGCACAGACGTAGTGCCTCTCGTTCTAAGAAAACTAGCGACAGAAGCTTGTATGATGGAACACCTGAGAATAAAACACATCCAAATTCTAACTCAGGACGAACGTACATTTTATATACCATCAAGAGGGATTTTCTTCGTATACCTGTTCTTCGATTGCTCAACTTGCGCAAACGCCCATTGTACGAGCTCCTTTTGTCGCAATATATTCAATATGCGGCCACCAGTTAAGATTTCCGTTGTAAATAACTCCAAGGTACTTGAGTGACTCTACTTGTGGGATACCTTCGAGATGATAGTTAAGCGATATGTATACTGGGTCTTTAACGGGAAAAACAAGTATAGCACACTTTTTGGCATTCAGGTTTAAGTGTAAGCTATCCAGCCAGCCTTCCAGTTCCCTTAGATACGACTGAAAGATCTCGTAAAGAGAGTATATGTCACTAGCAATACCAAAAAAGGCAATGTCATCAGCATAAACGTAGGTACTGACACCTGGGTGAACAGGGATTCTGCTCAGTAAAATATTAAATAATACTGGCGAGAGTACCGATCCCTGAGGCACACCTCTTGTTTGCTTATGTTTACTAGAAGGATAGCCGCTTCGAAAACAAGAGAATTCCCTGTCTTTTAAAAATTCGTGCACCCATGCTACAATACAGCCAGGAAAACAATGGCTCCGTAACCGATTTGTTAAAATTGTATGTTCAATGCTGTCATAGGCTTTAGATATATCTAAGGTAACTAAAGCTGCGTATTGTTTTTTCTGTCTGGCGATGTTAATGGGACTTTCAAGGTCTACATGCGCGTGCCCTATTGAATAGCTAGATCGAAATCCAATTTGGCAAGGACTCAACAATTGATTTTGGTCAATAAACTCTATCATGTGTCCGAGAAGCACTCTTTCAATAAGTTTCACTATGTTTGATGTCAACGCAACTGGTCTGATGTTGTCGATAGTGTACCCTGCCCCTTGCTTTTTAAGTAACGGAACAATTTTGGCAATCTTCCATTCTTGTGGAACCCATGCATTACTAAAAGAGCAGTTTACCAACTTTAGAAGGTCACGTGGAGCTTCTTGAAAGAAAATCTTTAACATTGCATTTGTTATTCCGTCCGGGCCAGGCGCTGTATTTGGCAACCGTAATATAACCTGCGCTACTTCCAAATAGGATATCTCTTTGTAGTCCGAGAACGTAGGAGTAAAAACAGAAGTTTGAAGGCGCGTTGAGAACCGGCTCTTCAATCCTTTAGCCAATAGCTATAAGGACTCCTGCATTTCCTGTGAGGCATAGACGATTGAGGCTACATTAACGCTTATTGGGAGTCTGTTTCTAAAGGCAAATAAGAAGGCAAACAAGAAGGCAAATAAATAAAGCACGTTTGTTTTTGGATTTAGATAGATAATCGAAATGGTTTTTGTCGTACTCATCTTTTGCGTGTTTAATAGTACGTTTGAAGGTTGCCGAAATAAATTGATAATCTTTTCAATTTTGTGGGCTCTGATTATGTGGAAGTTTTTTTCCAAGCAGCTTCCCTTCTTCGATAAACTCGTGTGCACTCACTGTTCCACCAAGGACTAGATGGGGAACGCTTAGCGGTGTGAATTACAAATTCAGACTTTTGTCGGGACATCTGTAACGCTGAAAAAATATTGAAGCCAATTTCTTCGTCATTACTATAGGTAATGATGCAATGGTGGAGCGCAAGCAGTGTTTAAATTTTTTGCAGTTCACAAATATTCTGCCTTGCAGTTCAACTGATATTAAAGGGCCTACAATTTAGAAGTATACCGGGAGATGACCATTGTTTGTAACGAAATCAATCGTAGTCCAAGATGTCACGGCGACACTTGTGCTAGAAAACGTCATATCTAACACTGAGCGAGATTGTACACGGAGAAATGTAGGTCGCCTGACATTAAAGCATGAAAGATATTTATCTATGGTCCAGTCCCATAGACGTGTCCCACATGCATCTGTTTTGTAACCCCATGACACGTGTTGCGAGTTGAAGTCACCGGTAAGGATGACTTCATTTTTTGCAGCTGACAAGCGCACTATCCAATTGGCATGTACTGTGTACGCCCGTAGGGAAATAAGCATTTATAATCAAAAATGAACGGTAGCCTGGGATGCTAACGTGCACTGCCGAAATTTCACATTCTGGAGACGTTAACTTGAAAGCTATTTTCGCCCTATGACAGAATTTAGATGACAACAAAATCATTAAACCACCTCCTAGAGAAAGGCGGTCTAATCGAAAAGATCAAAAATCTTTAAAACGAAAATTTTTCTCAGAAGTAAGCCAAGTTTTTTGTAAGATTATGATGTCAGGATTAAGATGAGTTGTTAAGCAATTTAAGTCGGTTGAAGTAGAAAACAAGGAATGACAGTTCGATTTTAGCACTTTTAAAAAAGCTATCGTGATGATCTAATTGATATAATTACTTCAGGGACTACCGTGGCAATGAACTTTCTTGGATGCCAGAATGAGAAATAGGATTACCCTTTTTGTTTTTGGTATATGGACAAGAAGCAGTTACTGGGGACCCAGTTCGCTTTTGCGGCCTGGTATCACGACCCGTTTCCTTGTAAACCTGTGAGCCTGACTGACGCGAAGAACAAGGATCGGATCCAACAAATGTAGGATCCGATGTGGTACTCGGCGCTAGAACTGAACTGGCTACCTGTTCTGCAGCACAAGCAATCGATTTGGTGATTGGTGTTGCAGCTGTTTGCAACA
Organism: Dermacentor andersoni; assembly: GCF_023375885.2. NCBI lineage: Eukaryota > Metazoa > Arthropoda > Arachnida > Ixodida > Ixodidae > Dermacentor > Dermacentor andersoni. The sequence goes on from NC_092815.1 coordinate 25,254,112, forward strand.
GCTGTGTCATCTGCGCAGTAAACACTTGTGAAATACATTCGGTAACACTTGTGACAATATTGATGTGGGGCTCCCGCACCGCGGGACGGCGTGCACAAAGGCCGGCGCCATGAAAGACGACAAAGCGCGTAAGCTGCACGCTCTTCTTCTATCCCGCCATTAAAGCGAAGTGTCTATTTTGTAAGACTCCGTCTTCAGTCTACGTTACATCTTTCTGGTGGAGATGCTGGGTACATGCTACCACTCCCAGACCGAACGCCGCCTACAAGCCCAGTACGAAGTCCGGTCGAGCTGACTCCTGTTCACGTATGGACAAGCCGTCGACTTCAAGGACTGCCACCTGAGCACGAGCCTCCACCCAGTCGATTAGGAAGGATGAGTACATCAGTTCCGTCTTCTTCCTCAACGGCACCGACCGAGGTCGTCCTTGACCAGCCACGAATCCCCACATCCTTCCATGTGGACACCTTAGAGGATGTTGGACTGGCTCGATCACTTTGAGCATGTCGCAGAATTCAACGGCTGGACTCCAGAGCGCAAGCTACGCAACGCCTACTTTGCCCTCCAGGATTACGCGCTGACATGGTTTGAGAACCATGACTCGGCCTTATCGACATGGGACGAATTCCGACGGCAGCTAATCAGCACATACGCCAGCCTCGATCGCAAGGAGCGAGCTGAATCTGCAATTCAGGCGAGAGTGCAGTGGCCGAACGAAAGCGTCGCAATGTTTGTGGAAGATATGTGCCGACTTTTCCGACGCGCGGATTCATCCATGACGGAAGAAAAGAAGGTCAGGAGCTTGATGCGCGGTGTCAAGCCAGAGTTATTCGGTGGCCTAATACGCAACCCACCAAAGACCGTTGCAGAGTTTCTCGCGGAAGCCATATAAATGGAAAAGGCACTGCAGCAACGAACAAGGCAGTACAACCGTGACGTGTCGACCCTATCGCGGGACCCTCTCGCTGTACCATTGGACAGTACCGACGCCTTGCGGGAGCCCCACATCATTGTGTCAATATGTTGCATAGCCTTTGTCATTGCTTTTTCTACTGCTGATTCAATGAGTTCAGATACGACTGAAATAGCTTCTCGACGCGAACATCGTCGCCTGTCAATTATCTCAAGTAACTGTATTTCGTTAGCTCTAGCCGAGCAGTTTCCATAGTCAGCCACATGGTTGCCTCCACATAGGCAGCACGTTTCGGCTTCAGCTGTGCACTCATTGGGGGAATGATCTTCACCACTGGCGCGACAGCGTCCATTTGATTTGCAGCCTCCTGCACTATGGCCAAAACGCCAACAGTTCCGACATTGAAGTGGACGGGAAACGAGACGTTCCACCGTAAAAATAAGTGGCCACACTTTTAGTTCAGATGGGCAGGACATGCCAGCAAACGTAGCAATAACCGATTCTGTGGCAACTTTTTCCCCGTTTACGAGTTGGTTGCATCGGTGTAAAGCTATGACGCGAGCATCAGACAGTTTCTCCAGAGTCTCAGTTGGACTCAATCGAGAGTCTACGCCCCGGACAATGCCTTTAGTGCATGCTAGATGAGGAGGAATAAACGTACTCACCGGGGCAAATGCGAAACTCTTGCACTTTAGGAGGTCTGCAACACAGGTCGCAACACAAGATGACCTACAAACTATCCCACCTCTTCCAAATTGTCAGACATCGCTTATCATCTGGAAATGACGCGTCATGGCTTAGAGCTCGGCCTGAACAGCCAGATGAATCCACCGTTCGAGAGCACCAGCGCGACAGGGATGCTGCTAACACCGCTGCGGAAGAAAGATTCCAAAGGCAAATCATCAGGAGAAAGAGAGGCTGACCAAGGGCTGGGCCCTTGCCCAGGAGAGTTTTTAGACATCAGCGCTGCTTCAACCCCGAAAGAAGTACTACAAAAATTAGATAAGTAAGATAACTAGGTCAAATCCACCCAAAACTCAGCCAAACCACCAAGCAAGGTCCAGCTTGGGCACACCAGGGCGGAGAAACGAATGCTAGATAGAACGCCGAGGCAATCGAGTGAAATTTTGTTGTTCCTGTTGTCCTGAGCGGCCGTGGCACATACCCACAGTGGGGGATTGGCCATGAATGGGGTGGTTAAATCAGGTGCGAAAACGGCATATAATTCGTCGTCTTCTTCATGCTTATTCTGCATTCGCTTTTCTTTTTCTTTGGTATAGTTCTTTTAATGTACACCATTGACGAGTGTGTACTGTTACACTAGATGTGTATTCCAAGTGGTTCACCCTGTGAATGTAATCTAAAAGCTTTTTCCTTAGAATGTCTAGTCTCACGTGACAGGGGAGAAAGATAAATACGAAAGAAAGTAGAAATGTTATGTTATTTCTGCAAAGAACATGAACTAATGCTCACTTTTTATTAACCTGCTGCCGATTCGCAATCCAGAGAAAGAAATACTTTGAAGTTCCATTCCTAAAGTTAGGCATTGCTATAAAACTTGAAAACATTCTCTTCTTTGGGACTACTACATTGGGTTTTAGCCACAGGAACGTATGCAGGGCCGTATGCGAGGTCCTTGATGACACAAGGAACCTAGTCAATTTACTGATTTATTATTTATTATATATTATTTTCGAAATTCCAAATAAATTGATTAATATTTATTACCTAACAGCTTGCTCTGCTTTCAAAGACACATGTTTTCCTATAACCGTTTTCCGTTTAACTGCTTCCTTCTTGGCCAATAACCCTGGTACACTGGCAAATACACTGGGAAATAGGAGAGGGGTATGCCGAAAAATAAAAAGAACGTATACAGAGAAAGACAGAGAGCACAGGCAAACGATCACAATCGTTCACAGCATACGTTCAGGGCATAACGACCCAACGCAAACTCATAAATAAAGCTATTGAGTCCTAAAGCCAGTGTAGCAGCATGTTGCGCTTAAAAATGTAACAATGTCTTCGTCGCCTTCTGCTGCAATGGCTGATGAGGTCGACATTACAGAATGATTTTTGAGACTGTGGGATAGGTTCGCGGAACAGATTTGTGTTGTTACATACACGGTGTTTTTTTTCTTTTAGCTACACCAAATTCTTGAAAATTTTCTGTGGCAGATAGAACAAGTCCAATCCTTGATCTAAATTACTCGATGAGGCGGCCATGACTGCTCTAAAATATCAAAATACTTAATTGAATAATTACTATAATTACAGTAATAATCTTTCTAATTATTGACATTACGGCAGATATACTATTCTATGAATTGTAGCCGGTGAGTTAACAATGCATATCCACTTGAAATGAATTTTCAGGAACCGACAAGTTCAGAGATTAACCTTCAAAGTGTTCAACGAATTGCATTAGCGTTCTAGTTACTTCTCTGCTTCGAAGCATAAAGCAGCGTTTATAAAAAAAAAAAAAAACTACTGATACATGTAGCTAGGTGGTGAGTACCACAAGAGGCACAGAAAACACAGTTTTTCAAAGTATACAAGCTTCAAAACACCAAAATGACAGTACTTGAAGTTGGAATTATCATTTCTGACAATTAATTTTATCGTGATGTTAAATAATGTATGTATAATTTTTGTAAACATGAAACAGACGAAACAATATAATAACGGTATATAAACTTTGAATCATAATTTTCAACAATAAATACTTTAAATTACGGCCGCGTACTGCAGAATAATATGCAGTTGTCCAAAGAATTTTTAGGACGCGACACATCACAGCTTCGTGAATGCAAATTGGGTGTTCCCAATCGTATTGCTCAAACGGCTACTTACCCTCCATTCGAACTTTGTTTCCTGTTGGTTCGTACATTACCTCTATGAATGCGTAAAAGTAGCACAAATCAAATGAACTTGCGCTTGCGCCCGCCTTCGTAGTGAGGGCTCTTTCATATGTCCTTGTTTCTCTCGGGCAGTCTTTCTGTAGTAATTACCTTTCATTTGTTTTCGCGTTCTTCGTTAGCTCGAAATCACTTGCTCGAAGAGCGCCTGCTAGCAAGGCCTGTTCTTGATTCAGTAGTGTAGCCTTAGCAAGGGGTCACGAACACTTTCAAAGCAACGAACTTTCCTTTTTACTTCTGCTGTTGTTCGAGACATTGAAACTAAACTAAATGAAACCAGCTAACCTATTGTTTATTTTCAGTACGGGTAGGAGTGGCGGTAGGAGATGAAGTCACACATTGCGATACTTACAAACATGTTTGCTTAGTCATGTTGCTTATTCCCTGCGGGAGCCAAGGTTTAGTTGGAGCATTCCACAGTGACTTCGATTAAGTCGGGCGTGGCGCGCAAACAATTACTACGGCAGTCAAAGTTGACCTAGTCTTCATCAACATATCGATCCATTCCTTATTTTCTTCAACATTCTTTCCATTCCTACAGAATCACGAGAGCTAAATGAAAGGAGGAGGAGGAGGAGAAGAGAAGAGACGTGGGCCGCCGGGGCAGACCTGATTTATGCGATGCTCATTAGAGTTGCGCGCGATAAAAGATTGCACCTTACGCGCCACGGCGCTTTGCGCAGCATTAAAAGAACACGCGTGGCTGGGCACACACACTGCCTTGGTAACTATGTGTCCTTTACCGCTTCCCCACTGCCTGCATCTCTCCGCGTCACTTCTATGCATAGTCCATATAGTGCGACGGTGCATGTAGATTGCAAGGTAGAAGGTCTTGCCATGGAGTGTGCATCCAGGCTGTAGCGCAAAGGCTATTAGAAGGAGCTACACCAGTCAGCAGCCCCAGTATGGGCGATCACAATGCCGTGCAGTTGGCCAAACGCAACTTGTAGATAATTGAACTGGCATCCTCGTGTGTCTGAAATCAATGACCTCTGGACACTCTGGCTTAGTAGTCAGTGACTTCCATTCATGGTTACCTCAGCGTCTATATGCGAGACCGAGAGGGCCCCGTTGCCTCCACGGATTCTCTCCTTCCGTGCCCAGGAGGCCACATTTTGCCAGCAACTCCGCTAGCAGGACACATGCACGACAGCACGGTGTGAATGTTTCTGATATGGAAAAATTATCAAGCCAAAGGTATTTTTGCGAAGGCCACGAGGCTTTCACGTCCATCAATTCGGCCAGTCAGTATATATTGTAGTGACAAATGTGGGCGCCAGCGGAGGACGAAGAAGAAGACGGGGTTTTTGTTGTTGGTGCTCGTGCTCGCTCGACTCGGCCGTCGCCGGTCCCTGTGCATTACTATAAAACGCTCAGAGCACCGAAACGCGTACTAATAATTGGTGGAGGTGCTGTGTACGACCGCGTAAGCGCTGTTCTGCGCGGAGCTTGCGAACAGCGGGTCGGCCGAAGTCTTCCGCGAGGCTCGTTTTAAAGGATAACCAGTTGGCAATATCAGCTTCGTGGTTGTGAAACCACAGCTGAGCCACATCCGCCAGGTAAAAGTTGACGTTGCTGAGTTTGTCGCCGTCATCCCACTTATTGTGGGCGCTTACCCGCTCAAACGATGCGAGCGAGTCCTCGACGTCGTGCTCTTCGGTGCCGTTGAAAATGACAGGATCTCGCTGTCGCAGTACTCCGGAGCATGCGACCACCGGTGGTTCGATAGCACGTTGCTGTGGCACGTCGGTAGGCATTGCCGAGGCTGGGCGTAGAGCCCGGGTACGGAGTTCCAGGGTGGAAAATGGAACCAGCACGCTCTACCAATTGATAGTACGCGCTTAGATGCGCTCGGCGTTTTATATTCATGCACAGGGACAGGCAACGGCAAAGCGCATGCATATATATATATATCTACATATATATATATATATGTATGTGTGTGTGTGTGTGTGTGTGTGTAAATTTGTTTCCGTAGTACTTAGTGCTGATCTACCAATAAGCGTCAGTGAGTAGATCTCTGTCCTGCCCAACCAAACAACGTAAAACGACGTAAAACCTGTACATATACGTGCCTCATAAACAGCTCCAAATCACACAGACCGCTTTTACGAAATCACAGACAACAAAGACAGAGAAAGTGAAGGAGAAATAAGCTTTATGTAATTTGACATGTAAATCTAATTAAGTGAAGGAAAATATAACTTGGAGCAGGTGACGTGCAAACACACATCTCCGCATTACGTGTGCGGTGCTCTAGCTATTAGGCTACCGTGGCGTCATCCTTCCAGCCACCTTCATGGTATGTTGAAATGTACAATATTAGCCTATTAGCCCTGCAGATGGGAGCGCTAGCCAGAGTTGATCACGGCCTAGATGGACGAACGGGAATGTTCTCCTTATCGCAGATGTTAAGTGAGCAGAGGAGCAAGCAGCGGGCCATTAAACCTTTGTATACTATTTTATGGTACCAAAACTTCCAAGTTCGAAGTAGTTGCTACGCAATGAACGAGATGAAAAAGGAGAACCGAGGGACTCAATTTTTGTTAATCACAATTATACAAAATAACAGACAATGCAGCCTTTTCATCCGCTTTCAGTTTCCTTTACCTTATTGGTACATGCCAATTAAACATAGCTAACTTACCCTATGCCGTGCGTAGCGTGTATATATATACAGGGCACTCCTAGGAGCCCATGGAAAATCTACTCGCGATAACGTTTTGTGTGGACAAGATTATTCCTTTGTCTATTGTGCCTACAGCGCGCATCCGCGTACTGGACAACGTCTATATAGTAGCTCATTGTACCATAACATAATCACCTGCCACCTACCCTTCCCTGTATTTCCCACTTCTCCTTACCCCAGTGAGGAGTAGCAGGCTAGAGACACGCTCTCCAGGTCGATCTCTCCTCCTTTCCCTTCATTAAAACCTACTCCTCCTCCTCCTCCTCCTCCTACTCTGGTCGTTTCTACAGCAACAACACACCGAAAACATGCGTTGTTACCACCGGTCGTCTAGAAGGGAAGCACGTTTCACAGGAATGGAATCATATATCATTAATTAAATATCCTTGTTTAAACCAGAAAAAAATTAAGCCTTATGATACGCTCCTTACAGCGTCGATATGCCCAAAGCACTTCTGCTTTGCTCATGCCATGTTTACTTAGACGTGACTCAAGCTTGTCTTGCTTTCCTAAAACGGTTCAACTTTGACAAATCCAGCCCGTTTCTTACACTTCCTCATTGTTCGACATCAGGCGTTATCCATCCTGCCTTAACGTATGATCACAAAACCACTGGCCAGCGCTTAGGATCGTCGTCCACTTCGTCTCTTTGTTCAGCATCAGATTAAACTTCTTTTGGCCGCTTGACAATCCGCCTTTCCCAAGTATCCTTGAAATCCTTCTTTTCCCTGCTTTTCCAAACTCTCCAAATCCTTCTGTTACCTTTTTACTTACATCTTTCCAGTGGCCATTCACTGCGATGTTCTCGTAAACGGCTTTGACATTTGTCTTTGACTGCAATAGTATGTATGTCTATCTTCAAGCGAATACATGAGGCTGGAAGGTTTCCTTCACTCTCGTCCACAAACTGGAACATCCCGCCAATTAGGGCGAAACATTTCAAACTCATTCTTCAAAGGGAATTTTGTCCTTGCTTGTTTCTACTGTGGGTTGCTTGCGCCTTCAGCATCACTTCAGAGAAAAGATCGCGGAATCCGGGGCTGATGCTGTAAAAGCGAGAGGAAAAAGGAATCACCGGCGCTATCTCCTTAGCCCAGTGTCTCCGGTGGATAAGGAAGACAGAGAGGACAGGCGCCGAGCAGAACCACTGAACAAGATCGTGCCTTCTGTGATGTCGCTTGAGAGGCCATGTTCCCCACTTTAAGCCCAGCGAAGGGGAAAAAAATATCTTCGTTCTACATCCCGCCCTTTCGCCTTTTTATCTTCTGCCACCTACATTTCTTTTCTTCTTCTTTCTTTCTTTTTTTTGTGTGCTTGTCTTTTTCCCAGGCATGCCCGGCTATTGTCTCCTTGTACCGCTTTACTCACTACCCGCCCGCGCCGCCCACCTAAGTCTGCTGCAGGATTTCACCTTCGACTCAGCTATGGGCGGTTGTTGCGCTCGTAGTCCACTTCAAGACCCTGAGACTAAGGCGACGTAAAAAAAGTGTTTTTTTTTCTTAGACATTACCTATATTTTGCCGGTGCTCTGAATTCTGGTACTTTGTACTTTTCTTCTGATATCTGTTTGCGTTTACTTCCAAACTCATCCGCAAAAGTGCTCGTTAGACGCATCTGAAAACCTCATTGACGTGGAATGTGCAGGCTGGCCCGTTTATGCCATCTCGGCGATGTTCCCTTACAAAAATTTTTATAGAAAGTCCATAGACAGTCTATAGACATTTGTCTATGGAGTCTATAGACTGTCTATAGACATTTCTTTAGACTAGTCTATAGACAGTCTATGGACTTATGGCCATACACTTTTTATAGACTAGTCTATAAAAAGTCTGAGTCTATAGACAGTCTATACACTGTCTATAGACAGTCTATAGACTTATAGCCATACTTTTTATAGACTAGTCTATAAAAAGTCTGAGTCTATAGATTGTCTATAGACTGTCTATAGACTTATGGCCATACACTTCTTATAGACTAGTCTATAAGAAGTCTGAGTCTATAGACTGTCTATAGACGGTCTATAGACTTATGGCCATACACTTTTTATAGACTAGTCTATAAAAAGTCTGAGTCTATAGACTGCCTATAGACCGCTTATAGACTTATGGCCATACACTTTTTATAGAATAGTCTATAAAAAGTCTGAGTCTATAGACTGTCTATACACTACATATAGACAGTCTAAAGACTTATAGCCATACTTTTTACAGACTAGTCTATAAAAAGTCTGAGTCTATAGACTGTCTATACACTACATATAGACAGTCTATAGTCTGATGGCCATACTTTTTACAGACTAGTCTATAAAAAGTCTGAGTCTTTAGACTATCTATAGACTTATGGCCATACACATTTTATAGACTAGTCTATAAGAAGTCTGAGCCTATAGACTGTCAATAGACTTATGGCCATACACTTTTTATGGACTAGTCTATAAAAAGTCTGAGTCTATAGAGTGCCTATGGATTAATTAAAATTCATGTTTGTAGACAGTTGTCTGCAGAATGTCGATGGACAAGTGTATAGGCTTACAGTTCTACTTTTGTAAACTGAAGTCTATAGAATGTCTATAGATATCATTTGTCTGTATACATTTTATACACTTCAGTCTACAAAAGTAGAACTATATATACACTTCTACTTTTGCAGACTGAAGTCTATGGAATGTCTATAGACAAATGTATATAGATAGTCTATAGACATTCTATAGACTTCAGTCTACAAAAACAGAACTTTATAATCCGATACACTTTCTTCTATGACATTCTGCAGACATTTGTCAACAAACATGCATTTTCATTAATCTACAGACACTCTATAGACACAGACATTTTATAGACAAGTCTACAAAGAGTGTATAAGGCCATAACTCCATAGCGGCTACCTACTAGTTTTTTTTTTTTTACAAGTTAGTTTACATTTTTCTTTACATGCGGTAGCAAAACGTTTTGAATGTATTTATGCATGTGCACCTGTTCCTTTTCATCTGCACTTATGCATTACCGTTAGCAGATTAATAATGCTCCTGAACCAGCTGTACTTTCATATATGTTGCATAAACAGAAAGAATTTATATAGTGTTGAATCATGCAGTGCAAAAAAAATAAAACAAATGCACCGGCAATGCATTAACCGTTTTTATTGCTCGATATAATATATGAATTCCTTAAATTCATGTCTTATGCTAATTATGGAAACAGATTACATATTTACACTACTCCTTGGCAAGCATGGTCGCCAGGCTGGCCTTGACCTTTGTGTCATTAGTCCCAAAGGTGCTGCAGGTGTATGCTGCAAATAAGTAGATGCAGCAATATGAGGCAAAAATAACAAGTGTGTATTCTTTGTATGTTCATTAAGCAGCTTAATATATTTGCTCAAACCATCTAAGTCAATACTTAATGCGGTTTAACTATGACTAAGGGCTGCTTGTCAATACAAATCAGTACCTTTATACAATGTTTTATTGCATGGCATGGTGAACAATTAAACAGTCACAACTGCTGCTCGTGCCAGCAACAGTATGTTCCCTTTTATGACAAGTTCATATATGATGCATTAATGTACTTATCCCAAATGGTCTCTATATTTATTGCTGAAACGTTACCCAGTTGTGCTGTCTGTACAATTTTTTGGCTGGTAGTTAAGTATGCCCGTGCAGAGGGATATATTCAGAAGACGTGACTGGAATATTCACAGTATCATGCCTAAGATTGTAATTTATTTTGCTTAATACACATTTAAATGTCTTTCTCATACTTTTAAATGAATGGTCATTGGCCATAACTTCAACAGAAGGCAGATGGGTTGATTGTATTGATATGGTCACTTAATTTCTTACAGGTAATGAGGCCTCTTGGGCATGCTAACAGGTTTCCAAGTTAGGTATACCACATGAGCACCCGAAATACCACACGAGCACTTTGTGTCATGGCACGACAGATATGCACCTCCTAGGAAACAGAACTGATAAGATAGTTCGAATGAATTCTATCACAGTAAATTATTTAAGGTGCTTTGAAAGATGAAATTATTTTCTAGGCTATCGAGGTTCAGGACGTTAACGCAAAAAAAAACATATTGAGTAAGAAATGCCTTGTCAGTATGCTTGACTTTCTTTTTTTTTTTCAATAAATAGGACCAATTTCCCTCAATTTTTATGAAGTGAAAGGTTTTAAAAATATATTTAACACAGAGATTCTCTGGTAACGTTGTATGACATATGACAAGACAGCATACCTATGTGGCCATTTTAAGATTTCCCGATCTTTTTCCAAGCCTTCCCTGGCTGTTTTCATGAAAATTTTCTGGCAATCTATGACGCCTGCAGCTTAAGTGCAATAAAAAAAATATTGTGGTTTAATGCTTGCCAAGTACTGCCAGTCCATAATATTTAGATAAAACGAATAACACGTCGGTCACTTGATATGTAGTATTAGATGCAACTGACTTGAATCCCTTGTTTAATAAAGCTGACAAGGGCTTCGGCAAGTTCCTAATTGATGGCCACACGAGTACAGCACGGAAGACACAGAGACACACGTAAAACAAATGCAACAATGTGAGCGAAAACTATACGAGATATTTTTACGGTTCAATAGTAGTTTTTTATATAATTTGCTCTCATCACTTATGCCTCTAGTTTAACTTTGTTTCTCTGACTAAAGACTACATGGCAATATTAATCAGTACCATTATGATGTTTCGTTATATTACAGTGTGATAAGCAGTTAGACAACCGTAATGGTCGCCGGTGCCAGCAACGGTACGTTTCGTTTCAAGACAGGTTCATGTGACACACAGTGTACTTATAAAAATAAAATAAATGCGAGAATCCCAAACGATTCCTATAATAATAATTGTTGAAACAAAGATACCCGGCTGGACTGTGCACATTTTTCAGGTGTTAATGCAATATGCCCGTGCCGAACGAACATGCTCAGCATACTGACTGCACTTTTGAACAATCACGTTAACATTTGCAATTTATTTCCGTTTAGAACAGTCTGCAATGTCTCTTTTCTCATACTTCGAGATGAATACATTTGCCACACTTTCAGTAGAATGCACATGAATGGGGGCGTACTGATCAGGTTACTTACCAACTAAAACATGTTACAATCTCTTAGGCGTGGTGATAAGGGTAGAACAAATGCAATGTCCACTGAATTATTTGAATAATCTGTGCGTTATCTACTAAGAAAAGACCACCAAATTGATAATCTGGCTCTTTTTTCTTTTGTACAGCGCATATAGTATGCAGTCTGTCCAAGACGACGGCACTACATGCAACAGTAATGAAAACCGGAACACTTATTACACACGACAAGGGCTTCATACCATGCACGACTGACACAATGCGAATCTGCGCCAGCAGCTGCCTAGTGATTAAGAGCACGTAAACTGCATAACGCCGAAGCATCGAAAGGCGCTTAACGCTTTTCATATAGCTCGAAAGATAACTTCTGCTGCTAAACTGTTTAAAAAAAGAGAAAAAAAAAATCTTCCAACTACCGTCAAACGCAATGCCTTCAGTTTGAAACGTGTAAAGGTGCTTCCCGGAACGACTAATTTAGTGTTCTCCAATTTTTTCGGCTAAGTTGCGAAGCTGCAAGTGACTGAGCTTATCGCAGGTTTGATGCTCCAAAGCGTTTGTGGTTGCATATAAATAGATTGGGTGAATTAGAGATTTTTGCTTGATATTTCTTCAAGTCTCGTGTTTTGCTTGCGTTAACTTCCCAAAATTAACTTGCGGTAAGTTCCCAAACGATGCGAAAACGGCAGCGCACACACTGCTGATGCATGCCCCGCAAACACGGCCTTTCATTCGAGTACGTTAGCAGTTATTCAACTATACGTGTCTGTCTGAACATTCTTGATGCTAACACAATTTCGAGATATATACGTAAAGCGTGTCACGAGAATTTCACTAGACATGCGGCGCAGCATTCATCGCGGCCGGATCAAGCGCCACGAAATTAGATCTACCGCACTGGCTGCCCAACATACACAATGCACAACATACACAACATACACAACATACAGTATCAAGTTAAAACATGGTCTACGTCCTTCTTTACGCACGTAAACTATAATGCTAAAATCAACAAGCCCGAGCGATCGCTCGCCGTAAAACATTCCGTATAGTAGAAGCGAGAACAAGAGCGCGTTATCAAACCATGTCAACGACAAACCGACACTATACCCGAGTCGCCTGCGCTACATGCAGCCGCTTCGCGCTAAGAGATGCGCTCACATAATCATGAGCTATTGACGCAAAACGTCTTTGCTAAAGCTTACCGTTCAGTGTAGTTGACGTGTGATGCCACAAAGATGACACGCATACACAGACACCGACGTTCAGGCATACACCGCACACCGGTACAACCGTTTACGTGCCTGGCGCACTCGTTGAGACGGCGCACCGCCGCGCATGCGCAAGAGCTCCGAGCATGCGCAGGAGCTCCGCGCGCGAGGGCGTGCGCGCTCGGAGGAGTGTGAGCGCCTTTTCCTCCTTCATTTTTTTTTTGTCTCTTTCTCTCTCTCTCTCTCTCTCTGCGCGCCATGCGCGCCGGAACGGGTGGCTTATTCATCTTTAACACCACTATTCATCTTTTTTCATGGACGAAGGAAATGCGCTGGTAGGTTGTATGACAAACGCTGTGGGCTATCGTATGAGACTGGAACGCTAACATGAATGCGCTGTTTGTAAAAGCCGTTACAGGGCCCTTCAGACGTTTCAGACGCATTATTGCCAGCGTCGATTAGTAATACAGCGTACTTGTAGCATATCTTCCAGCGTACCGCCAAATGTGATGCCCGCACGTATGTTAGTGCTAATTTTCTGTTCCGATGATAGGTCAAAGCAATCAGTACAGCATTGAGGTACTCATATGCGTGGCTGCGCAGGCATACCGCCGGCGAAATACTGGGTGGGCTCAGAGAATTTGGCACCTATTTTAAGTGAATGAGAAACTTTGATAGGTTTATAGCGCAGGATATCAGTCAACAAAAAACCGCCCGATGTTAGTGACGCAGCCGAGATATGAAGACAATGTGAAATGTATCCGAGAATCGGACGACACACAACGCGAAGACCACATGCGCGACATCGGTTCATCGCACATTCACAAAGTCCGCGTTGTCAGCTACAAACATTACGAGTGTATTTGCTGTTAGCTTGATGCCTGTTTGGAATCCACTTGTAGCTGAAGCTGGCGTTCATAACATCTATTATAACAATTGGATCGGCGTTTTGCTTACTTTATTCTACTGCCGCAAAAGTGATGCGACAACTGTGAAGACTGTCTTGGGATTGCCGAGAGCGGCTACGTAGATGATATCATGTGGTCAACAAATGCGGAGGTATACACTATGTGTATACTAATGTCTACAAATAGGCTCTACAGCAATCTCAGCAGTATACAACTTCAGTGGCTTATATCAAACGCAGCTACGTATTATCCACCGGTACCTGCGCTTGGTTACAGCGTACACGGGTTGGGCCCAGATTAACGATGTTTGTCTATTGTTAATCTATAGACATGCAAGACCACGACAACTCAGAGGAAGACCAGGTGGTGAATTCACCACCTGGTCTGCCGGCTTTCGCCACTTATTCACCACCTTTGCCACATCATCACCATCTGACCTTCACCACCTGGTCTTCGCGAAGTGTACGTCCGGGAAGCAGCCAGGTTTAGGGCCTTCGGGTGCCTGGAAGACCTTGGTGACTCGGACGGTGCCTGCTCCGCCGCGATCCTCGTTCGGGGCAGCTGCACCGAACGCAGACTAGCAGTCTGCACGGTTTGCCCGCCGCGCCGGAGTTGCGGTGCCGTCGTGCATGAACCAGTGCCATATCATCGCGTTCGCAGAGGGCGGGGGGTATGGGAACTCGGAATTACAAATTATCGACTTTCTTCTATACATATTCAATACACCGGGAGTAGAGAAAAAGAAATAGAAACCTTGTCGACTATATTGTCCATAATATAGAGAGTCTATAGACAAAGTATGGACAAAAATAAATAGAAACTGTATCGGCTTTCGTCTACAGGTAGTCCATATAGAGGGGAAATAGACAAAGAAGAAACAAACACCTTATCGAATTTTTTCTATAGACTGCAAGTAGATAAAAAGAAATTGAAATCTTATCGACTTTCGTCTATAGAAAGTCTATATACAAAGTATATGGACAAAAATAGATAGACACTGTATCGACTTTGGTCTAAAAGTAGCCCATAGAGGGGAAATAGACAAAAAGAAACAAACACCTTATCGATTTTTTCTATAGACCGTCTATAGACAGCGAGTAGACAAAAAGAAACCGAAACCTTATCGACTTTCGTCTATAGAAAGTCTATAAACAAAGTATGGACAAAAATAGATAGAGACTGTATCCACTTTCGTCTATAGGTAGTCCATAGAGGGGAAGTAGGCAAAAAAGAAACAAACACGTTATCGACTTTTTCCTATAGACCGTCTATAGACTGCGAGTAGACAAAAACAAATAGAAACCTTATCGACTTTCGTCTATAGAAAGTCTATAGACAAAGTATGGACAAAATGGATAGAAACTGTATCGACTTTCGCCTATAGGTAGTCCATAGAGGGGAAGTAGGCAAAAGAAACAAACACCTTATCGACTTTTTTCTATAGACCGTCTATAGACTGTGAGTAGACAAAAAGAAATAGAAACCTTATCGACTTTCGTCTATAGAAAGTCTATAGACAAAGTATGGACAAAATGGATAGAAACAGTATCGACTTTCGTCTATAGGTAGTCCATAGAGGGGAAGTAGACAGAAAGGAAACAAACACCTTAGCGACTTTTTTCTATAGACCGTCTGTAGACTACGAGTAGACACAAAGAAATAGAAAGCCTATCGACTTTCGTCTATAGAAAGTCTATAGACAAAGTATGGAAAATATAGATAGAGACTGTGTCGACTTTCGTCTGTAGGTATTCTATAGAGGGGAAGTAGACAAAAAGGAAACAAACACCTTATCAACTTTTTTCTATAGACCGTCTATAGACTGCGAGTAGACAAAAAGAAATAGAAACCCTATCGACTTTCGTCTATAGAAAGTCTATAGACAAAGTATGGAAAAAAATAGATAGAGACTGTGTCGACTTTCGTCTGTAGGTATTCTATAGAGGGGAAGTAGACAAAAAGGAAACAAACACCTTATCAACTTTTTTCTATAGACCGTCTATAGACTGCGAATAGACAAAAAGAAATAGAAACTTTATCGACTTTCGTCTACAGACAGTCTATAGACTTTGTATCAACAAAAGTCCAAATCTATAGAAAGGAAAGGTCGTCTATGAAAAGTCTATAGACTTTCTATAGACAGTCTAAAGTCATTTTTGTAAGGGTTCCACCCATGCATGTGCGATGAGGATAATTACATATGCCCATGATACCATTATGTAGACTTCCACGTGGAATGCGCGTGCTTAACTCTTTCGTTACCGCGCCTGCAGAAGTTTATAAACTTGATCGACAGTTTTTCTGCGCGTTCTTAACCATTTTCGTTATAATTTTGTTACTAGCAACATCAAGCACCATCTGAAATGACGACTGTACATTAATTAATAATTAGCGCTATACAACCATTCAAGTTAAAAGTGATCAGGCCATAACTTTATGTATCGGAGTATATGTTGCGACTACTACGTCTTAAAATAAAATGTTAAAAGAAAAGCACCGAAAATGAGTAGATTTCAAGTGGTAACGAAAGAGTTAACTTACAAGAAACCTACAGGGCCTACTTAGAGGCGATGGCCTATGCGTATTCCCGTTCTTAACCTCATTTTTCCAGAGCAATATGATCGTGTCCTCAAGGAAGCAAAATTTTGTTGCACTAGAATTGCACTTGAAGTTTGTATTGTATAGGCTTGTGGCGGTCGTTTCGGTAGGCTTCAATGCAGTACTTTTTCTGCACGTAGGGTTGAAGACCAGCCTGTTTTCATGGTGCTTCCCGTGTTGTCTATGACGTACGCTAATCGATGATTGCACATAAACCTGTGTAATGTAATTTTGTATTGCAGTAGCAATACAAAATTGTATTGTGTTGTGTAATCCCGTGTTGTCTATGACGTACGCTAATCGATGATTGCACATAAACCTGTGTAATGTAATTTTGTATTGCAGTAGCAATTATATGGACATTCCAGGTGATTTTCGCTGTCACCGTGATGTTGGGTATATATTTTTATACAAATACGTTATATTTATACCAACGCCGCGTACCGCATATGCAAGGTGGAATCTATAACTTAAGCGAAAGCTTTATCTCGGGTGCTTTTATCTAAATACATGTAAAAGGAGAATTCGTTTTTCTCGGCAACCACTAGACAAAATATGACGAGGGTTGTTGGGTTGTTGCATTTAAAAGAAAAATATGAGATCTAGTGTCTGTTTGTTTCGAATTTTTGAGTTAGGTCGTCAACTTCTTATCAAAAACTGGCAAAAATCAAAATCTTCAAAAAACTAAACTATAAAGTTTACAACTCTGTAACTCAACAACGAAAAACGATAATGCAATTCTGTAAATTGAATCTGATAGTACATCTAAAGCGGACAAAATGGCTGCGTTACACATGACTCTAAAAAAATTTAGTAATATGGAAATACAGCTTTTGCAGAACCCTTGTACACGACGTAACAAATTCACGTAAGACGTAAAATGACATATTGAATTTCTCCGCTTTGAATGATCTAATGGATGTCGTTTACAGAAACGCAATATTTGTTCTTGATTATTGTAATTAAATGGTAAACTTCGTGCTTCTATTTTTTTCAAACTTTCGAATTCTTGAACATCTTTTTAACAACATTCAAGCCCTAAATAGAAATTCCGCTTCCAACACTCACTAGAATTTAGCTTTCTCTCTCAAATGCAACAAATTTCATTAATATCAGTCCATGGGTACTTTAGATAAACGTTTTTGCGTTTTACATGTATTTTAATAGGCCGCGTTGGAGTTTGGCCCGAGCTAAAGCTTCCTCTTAACTATACGCTATATCAATAGCAACTTCTTGAGCACATTGTGGTTGCATGTAGACAAAATGCTTACGCGACAGCAATATTTTACCACCAGAATAACATAAATTTAGAAATGGATTTTCACCTGCTACTCAGTTAGCTTGCGTTCATTTTCTGGCATCCGTTCTCGATATAGCTGGCCAGGTTGACACGATCTTTTCGGACTTCAGCAAAGCTTTTTATCGGATTTCGCACGACAACTTAGTCCACAAACTACATTTGACTGGTCGTCCCGATTTTATCTTTTCCTGGGTTTCCGCACATTTAAATGATGAAAACAATACTTTGAAATTAATGGTAATAAATTACGCACTCTCACGCTTTCATCCAGGGTGCCCGAGGATGGCGTATACGGCACACTTTTGTTACTCATTTACGTTAATGACTTAGTCACAGTTGCTCATGAACCTATCAAAATTTGCTTATTTGCAGATTGCCGCGTTTTCTTTTCGGATATTCGTGAAGCTGACGATCAAGTAGCCCCTTCATATAACTCCCAATAATATTCTCACCTGGTGTTACAAAGTTGTATTCAATTGAACTCTGAAAAAACGGTCCTCTTTCGCGTCACTACAAAACTTAAGCCTCCTAAGCATAATTATGTGAATGTCTCCAAACGCTTAACTAAAACTGCAGAGTATAAGTGCCTAAGTGTTACTTTGACAAGCACTTTAAGTTGGAACAGCCATATTGCTAATACATCTTCTGCTCTTCGAGAACTCTGCTTTTTAGGTCACCAACTTAAATATTCACCAGTGCAAGTAAAAAGTGTGATTTAAGAAAATTTTATCAGGCCGAAGCTTGAGTACCTTTGCATTATATAGGACCCGAACACAAATTCTAATAATAATGGTCTGGAAAATTTTGGAATAAGAAACGGGCTCTGCGATTTATTTCTATCCGTATGGTCGCCAATTTTCTTTTCAGTGAGTTATGTAATTTAACCAGGTTACTTCATTACAATCCCTGGCCAAGGTTAAACTTCTAAAGTATTTGTTTTTATCGTTTAATCGTAAAATCTGGCTCGACCCTACACTGTACCGCACCTATCTCTACTTACGTCCCGCCGTACTCGTCATGCTCACCTGCTTTCACGGACTCTTACCCTGCCAAAATAAATGCGTTTAAGTTCTCATTCTTTCCACAAAGAATTAGCGACTGCAATAATTTGTCACTTGACTGCCTGTTGTCCATTTGAAAGCTGAAAGCTGTTGTCCACTTGAAAGCTACTGCTTCTATCACTTCTTACCTCTTCCCCACACTTTCTTCTTCTCACTTTATTGTCTAATTAACTCTTTTTCTATTTGACTTCGTTTGATATTGTGTCCATTCGTTATGTATTTCGACTTGCAGGTAGTATCAATGACATTAAAATTAAATTATGGGGTTTTACGTGCCAAAACCATTTTCTGATTATGAGGCACGCCGTAGTGGAGGACTCCGGAAATTTCGACCACCTGGGGTTCTTTAACGTGCACCTAAATCTAAGTACACGGGTGTTTTCGCATTTCGCCCTCATTGAAATGCGGCCGCCGTGGCCGGGATTCGATCCCGCGACCTTGTGCTTAGCAGCCTAATCAATGACATGTAACATTTCGTTGTCGCGTTTATTTTTGGCGCTTCCTGAAATTTGTTATTTTGACTTCTGGCGAGAACACGAAACAGACGCCGATCAAGGTGATTCCGTTTTCTTAACTCACGTTTCAGCCCCCCACACAGGAGCCTTGTTGACAATGACGAGCGAATCAGGACGGGAACGAGGTTGTATGCGGTGAAGTATATGACGTAAGCTGCGTGAGAAGATCGGATTACGATTTCCGTCATCCCGATTCAAAGTGCGTGCCCGTCGTCTGGATATAAAACGACTCAAGATGGTCTTTCACTGAGATTTCTTTCACTTTCAGACGGAAAATCCCAACCTTTAGCCAATCGGCTTTATTGGGACCTCGAGGGGGACAACTAGCTGTTCACTTCGTCTTCCGCTGTGAACTAGATCGCACTCGCTATGCCGTTAACTTGAGACGCTAACGGTCTAAAAGATCCATCCTGGTCACACAGAATCAGTGATCCACGTAGTGTAAGAATGCCTATGGTGGCGGCGGAAACGAGGCGACAGCTTTGACGAATTCCATGGTTAAGTTAGCAGCCGTGAGCGAAATCAATGCACCATGCCGTGCACTTGCTTGCAGAACTTTTACTGAAAGACAAAGTAGGTATTTAACAAGCAGAATTCCAGCAGTCTCCCAGCAAGAATTCCAACATCCCAAAAATAATTGCAATAAAGTTCACCTTGGTCGACATCTCTTTCGTTTTCTCGCCACGACTATTCCCAACCAGACGAGATTTCGTCAGGCCCTCAACTTCATTTTGACTCCCATTATCAGTGTCTATCGTGCTTTGTATAATACCAAGCAGCTTGGGCCAAGTGGCCTGCCGTATTTCAATAAATACAATTTAGTGAAAACGGATGATATACTATACAACTGCCAAAGTTGCTCAGAGCAACTCTAACATGAGTAAATCATTCCTTAGGTTTTATTTAGATCTTCCGCGAGCAAGCAAAAATATTAAAAATTGACAGTGCGTGAATTTTATTCTAAACCTTCTGAATATTAAAAACATTAAATGAAAATGCGTGCTCATAATATGAATATGATGTAATTTTGTTTCATTTTGCTTTGTTTTTTCTAGGTTCCAGCTGCTAGTTTGACCTCGACACCGGCCCGCCATTTGCCGATTTTTCGGTTCTGCCTAAATCTGTTGATTGTGAGCTGCATTGCAAATGCGCTATCGACCGTTCAGTCAAGTAGCAGATAATGGTATTATTGCAAGTTGGTTCATTAATCAATTTCTTAAACTTTTCGTCGTCGTGTCATCCGAAGTTGCCAGAGCGAACCAACAATTCTTCTGCCTTTTTTTTTTTTTTTCAAGCTCGACACGTATACGTTCAAAAGTGAAGTTTAAATCGGTGTTATTAGCATTCAGGTATGCTTTGGCGGGAGAGCAGCATCACACATTCCATCTAAACATTTCCTTTTGCTGAGTTGTTCGTAGACTATCAATATGCTTTACGAATAAATTGTTGCCAGCAACAGCATGACGACCTTGAAAGTGTACCACGTATTTCCAAAAAATAATAGTTACACAAAGTTTCCTTGCGGAGTATTGCTACGTTGTTTTGATTTAATTTTATGTGTGTATTTACATAAAATACGTTTCACATATACACGCACAAACAAAAAAGAAAAGCTATGACAGATCCCTAGCAATGCGGAAATTGATGTAAGCTAAGCTTTAGATGAAACTACAAGGTAAAACGGCGCATTAAGGTAAGAAACGCGCCGCGTTTTTCGGCGACCAAGGTGTAACGTAACTCGCCCGCGGTCATCAGACGCAATGTCGTAGAAAGAGCAAAGGGAAGTCGTATTAAGGGGGGACGTTTTGGAGCCATCGCTTTCGGCGGTACATCATCTTCGAGAGATTCCACGCGTTTCTAAATCGGACACGTTGAAGTACGTTGCTAGTTATCGGACCCCTGGTGCGAAATGAGGAGATAGTGGGGAGGAGAGCGGGCGAAATATCGGCGGCCGAGGGGTGCCGCCACCCGGAATAATGACTACGATGGCGATGTCTATTTCATCCCCTTCGAATCGAGCCGGTGACAAATAGTTGCCTAGCCTACTTGCAGTCTAGCGCTCATAGCAGTCTAGCGCTCAGACTATGTCTGCTTGGTCTTTCCTCTCTTTATTGAAACATCTCTCTCTACATTCTGCGGTTACGTATGTCTGTACCGACTCTGGTCTTATCAATCTCTTCCATGCCTTTTTTTTTTTTTACCGCTACTCCAAACGTCTCTTCCTTATCTTGGCTGCTGACCAGTTAATGTTTCCACGCGCTTTAAATTCCAGTGCTTGTGGAAGGTGCACGCTTCGTACGGGTATCGCTGGGAGAATATATTCGCATTTCATTACGATGGGCTGAGTAGTTTTTGTACTTGTGCTGCGGTAGACAAACGTCTCGGCCTGTAGCGCTCATTTGTTCCGGTTCATCTTACTCTCTTTTTGATGACTCCTGGTTGTCCATTTTCACTTTCAATTACCCTGTATTTCGTTGCCACCCTTTCTTGGCCTCTTCCTTCATTTTGTGTGCATGCTCTTGGGGTGTAGATATTTTTGCACTTTAGCCGCCCAATTCGTTTCATGCATATTCTTAAGTCTTTCATCAAAACTAATTTTGCTTTTCTTTTCTCTAACTTCAAAAGAGATCAAACCCATGTCACCTTGCACTGCTACAGTTGTAGTTTGACCGTGGCCATTTGGCCGCTGTGAATCGGTCGAGCTGCTATGTACAAAAACGAACATTGTAGCGTTGTCATAACGACGTCGCTGTTGGCAGTGATGCCGTCGATGCTTTCGTGGTTATTCACCACCAACCGCCTAATTTTCTGTGCATTTTCCATCCTGTGTACACTGTGCCAGGTTAAAGGCACATTATTCTCACGTGTGCATCGTTCGCGCCTTTGGCAACGTTTTCTCGACCATTACCACAAAAAAATTAAACGCCATACACTAAAAAAATTAAATTATGTGGTTTTAAGTGCCAAAACCACTTTCTGATTATGAGGCACGCCGTCGTGGAGGGCTCCGGAAATTTCGACCACCTGGGGATCTTTAACGTGCACCTAAATCTAAGTACACGGGCGTTTTCGCATTTCGCCCCCATCGAAATGCGGCCGCCATGGCCGGGATTCGATCCCGTGAGCTCGTGCTCAGCAGCCCAACACAATAGCCACTGAGCAACCACGGCGGGTAAACGCCATACACTGCCATGGTGTCAAGAAATACCAACGTGATGCACACAATTGTCATTCCCCTCCGCTAGAGTAGATTGCCTGTTATAGCATCCGAATACATACGTCGACGCCGTTGCTCTCAATTTAGCTTGCGTCTCTTTTCTAGCAGGAGCTAGATTTAAACGCCTGTTTTTGTTTAATTGTCACGAATCATCCATACTATCCGCAGATGATTTTCGACATTTAAAATTTCGGTGGAATGCGGGCAAATGCCTTTCACGCCAATAGGAGGTGAGCTTAACAAGCTTCCGCCGTAGTGTTCCCCCCCTAAATTTTTACCTTCATAGATCTGGTTTATCCGTCACTAAACTCTGCTCCTTGTGCATCCAACCAGAAACTATTGACCATTTTTCTTGCCGCCGCTTCCCCTCCCTCTGTAGAATGTTCCTCATATTTCCAGTGACTATAGACTGGGTTTCTCACTTACAACACCGAATATTCTGCCTTTTGGTACCTGTCAATTAGGCACAAGCCCTGGTTCGATGATTGCTGCTCTGCAGAAGTTCATTGAAGCATGCCCAAGGTTACGCTGCTAGAATACCGACCGTGGAATTTTTTATTCCCCTTATATACAGGGTGTTTCAACGAACACTCTCAAAAATTTTTAAAGGTTGCCTGTGGCAGATAGGTCAGTTCTCGTTTATTAGCCGGTCTACTCGAAGCGGCGGACACTAGTTGCACAAAAAATTGAAATGCGAAATCGACTAGTTAGCAAGAATTCATTAATTAACTTTTTAGCTAGTTATCTAATGACCCGTATTGCTATTTACGAATTCTAGCAGCGGACTTCGCAAGGTGGATCTACTTGGAAGGAATTCTGAGGACGACACCAGTTTCGAGATATAAATTCCCGAACTTTGCGGAGAAACGCATTGGCGTTCCAGTTGCTTGTGTGCTTCAGTGCACGAAACGACGCTTTGTTAACAAATTAACTGGAACGCCAATGCATTTCTCTGCAAAGTTCGGGAACTTATATCTAGAAATTGGTGTCATCTTGAAAATTCGTTCAAAGTGGATCCGCCTTGCGAACTCGACGGCTACAATTTGTTAATAGCAATATGGGCCATAATGTAATTAGTTAGAAACTCAATTAGTGAATTTTCGTTCTTTTATTAGTTGATTGTGCATCGCAATTTCTTGCCGGCCACTTCGGGTAGACGAGCTCATGAACTAGAATTGTGATATCTGCCACAGGCAACTTGTAAAGATTTTTGAGAGTGTCCTTTGAAACACCCTGTGTGTGTGTATATATACATATATATATATATATATATATATATATAGGTTCTCTCAATATCTGTGTTATCAGTTAGTTGCCAAATGCTTCGTTCTGAATGTTAGCCTTTACCCCTCTTGGTATGTTGTTGGGTGTACGTTTCATTCCATCCAGTGTGGCCAGTTCCCCTCGTGGGTACTAGCCACGTTTTGAGGCACGAACTACTACCCCGGCTCAGCGGGCTAATGCTCTATTCATTAAGCCACGGACTTATGCATATTTTTTTTCCTGCCGACTGGCGCTCTGGGGTGATTGGTGTCAAAGACTCAATTGGCGCGTGTATCACGCCGCATAGAAGCAATTTGCTTACAAATGTGACAGAACGTGCGCACGAGCCAGTTTTCCCCGCAGCTCCGAGACAAGAATACAATGCTGCTATGTACGTGTGAAAGTATAGCGGGGTGCCGAGCACATGTCGTGCTTTTGTCGTCGACGCCGCCGTCATGCCATCGCCATGACGGCATGACGGCATAGCATCGCCACAGCCATCGGGCCATTGTTGTCCCAGGTGGCGTCGCGCTATCTTGCAAATTATCGCTCATAAAGAGCAGTGTTCCTCGCAAACATCAAGAAACGGATCTTTTAAGCTGATTCCTACGCGGCCTGAGATCCACAAAGTTTTTAATTACCTTTGGTATTCTGACTTCCTCTTTTTTTTTTTTTTGTTGGGGGGGGGCGGAAGCGGGGGAACGCTCTTCCAGACAGCGTTAATCAAGCTGTGCATCTTGCCGTGTCATTTGGAATGACGTCAAGAGCGGCGAAGTGTGCACGTAGCGATGTAATGCGCGGCAGGCTCAGAGTGGACTCCCATATCATGCATCTCGCAGCTGCGTATAATGATGTAACTTTATCGATCGCGCGCAAGGGGGCACTTGTTAACGAACTCACACCGTCGTTGCTCAAGGTCCACAATCAGGCTGTGCTCTCGGTGCTCGGATGAATTACTCCTCCGTCGTCGCGTTAGAGGAGGACAAGTTGATAATGACCCTCTGGCTTCTCGAACGGGGCCGAAGCCGTAACGATCAGGTAGCGCAGCGCATCGATTTACCCGAGCCGGACAGCCTCGGACGCGGCTAAGCGAGACATCGTGTAAGGATGCCTTCGCGAACGCCTTTCGCAAGGCGGGACGAGAAGGCTGCCCGAAGATGGCCCTGGAGCCGAGGGAACCGCGAGCCACCAGCAACTGGAAGGTGATCGGCAGGATCATTAGAGAGTCACTGCCTAGCCGAGGCACATATTTAACGCTCCTCTATAGTGAGAAAGGCCGCGGGCGAAGCAGCGAAACGAAACTTGGTGGCTTCCTAACAATGTAGGTTTGGAGGACGTTTTTATTTATTTATTTATTTATTTATTTATTTATTTATTTATTTATTTATTTATAAATTTATTTATATATTTATTTATTTATGGTTGTAAATTGAATAAATACAGGAATAAAATACAGCGTCCTGATGGCCATTATACAGTAAAAGGTGTAACAAGATAGACAAACATTTCATTGAAATAAAGTAATAGATAAACATAAGCAATAAACACGGGCAATCAATGACTGGACACACACAAAAACATTTTGTGCAAGCTACACATACTGACTAAGCATATGGGAAAACTCTGCACGATCAGTAGCCGTTTCTACAATGTCAGGACGCAACCGGTTCCACTCACTGATAGTGCACGGAAAAAACGAATTCTCGTAAACAGCCATAAGGGCAAAAGTTTCTTTAATCTTTCAGCTATGATCTCGTCGCTCAGACACGTAACTCGGTGCCTGTAAATATCTACTTTTAACTAACGGTGTTTCATTGTGCAGTACGTCCCGCAAAAATACGAGGCGAAATCATTCACGGCGCAAGGAAGGGTCCACCCAGTTAATTCGACGTTTCATATCGGATATACTGCTGGAAAATCGGTAACAACTAGTTGGAAAGTGAGCGGCGCTGTTCTGGATAGCTTCTAAGCTATTAATGAGATGATGTGTTGGGGGTCCCACACAACGCAGGCATGTTCAAGGATAGGCCGGACATTGGTTACACATAGTGTTTCCCTAACGTTTTGCGGGGCATGCTTGATATTTCTTTTAATAAAGTTAAGAACGCGACCTGTCTTCTGAGTTATACAATGAACGTGACAATTCCATGACAAATATAAACAAAAGGTAACTCCTAGGTATTGAGGTTCCTTAACTGCGGCGAGGGGCTGACCATCAATGTGATAATTTGATTGCATGTTGTTACGCTTTCTGGTGAAACGGACATAGCAGCACTTGGAAATATTTAGGGTCATAAGCCAGTTTTGACACCAGCAGGTTATACTATGGAGATCTGACTGTAAAGCTAATCGGTCTGAATCATTTTTAATTTCCCTGTATAAAACACAGTCATCAGCGTACAGCCTGATTTTTATGTAATTCCAGAACCAATATCATGAATGTAAATTAGAAAAAGAAGAGGCCCTAAAACAAGAGCCTTGTGGTACTCCCGATGACACGGGAGCGGTGGTAGATTCAGCTCCATTTATGATTACTTTCTGTGAACGGTCAGTTAGATAATTTTGCATCCATAGGAGAATATTTCCACACAAAGCTCTCAATAAACTCCAGGCAAGGGACTTGCGCCGCCTGCAAGCTAACACATACCCACACTTGTCTCGTCTACACGCAATCTCCCCAGACAGTTATACGTCCCGAACATGTCCCTGGTGTAGCAACCACATAGCGACACTCGCGCACATAACACACGAATGCACCGACCGTCCGGGCGACGCAATTTCGCCACGAGTCACAACACACACACTCACTACGTGGTCTTGGGAGGCGAGACTCTCCGAACTGGACCTGGGAAGCCAACTGGCGACCCTCCACCAGGCCCGGCGAGCCGCGATCGCCAGTGGAGCCCTGTCAGAGGGAACCACCCAAGAATAAACCGCGCAACGGCTTCTGCAATAATAAAGTTCCTCCTCCTCCTCCTCCTCCTCCTCCTCCTCCTCCAGGTAAACCGAGAGCGGACAGTTCATGAAAGAGAAGAGCGTGACAAACCTTGTCAAATACCTGCTGAAAATCGAGAAAAATGCAGTCAGTTTGAAAACCATTATCTAATGAGCTAAATATATCTTCGGAAAATTCAATTAGCGGTGTAACACAAGACCTCCCTGGTCTAAGCCCATGCTTTTAATCGATAGCCAATAATAAGTTACAGCGATACAAATAGCGGTTTCTTAGGTGCCAAGCAGGATACAGTAAGAAAAACGACGAACAAGGGCGCTGTCCGCCTTCTTCCTGAATTAGTAAAGGCAAGGCGCAGAAGACCAGGACTCAAGAACAACACAAACGACAGGACCGGCGCCACTCGGACTTGAGTATTTTGCATTGAGTGGCGCCGGTCCTGTCGTTTGTGTTCTTCTTGAGTCCTGGTCTTCTGCTCCTTGCCTTTACTAATTCAAGCATGACCCAACTAGTCCAAGCAAGAGTTTTACTTACTGGCTTCTTCATTTCGTATTCTGCTTGGCGTCTTGGTCACCACGTTGAATCGGTATATCGACTAGCCAGAATTCTAGTTCTTCTACAACGAGGTACATTCTCGAGAGTAATTAGGCAGGTGTTAATCGCCGCATTGGTGCATGGGGCAGTGCAGAGCAATCACCGCATGTTACCACGCGTCGATTGCTGAAAGTCTGAAACGCTTTGTTCTGAACCGCGACAAAATCATTAGAGTTTTCAATAGAAAAAAAAATTAAAAAGGGGGAAACAAAGAAGATTTTTTTTCTTTTTATTAAGTGCTTCATTTTGCTGCGCAGGCTGTGATTTAGCTGGACAAAGCCGGTGTCCAATAATTTAAATCTAAGCTGATATACTTTTTCTAGAATCCAAAGTAATCACTACGTATGCAAAAATATTAGTAAAATCAGGGAATGTTATTAAGAACTACATCCTTGATCTCTATGATCGACTTGCAATTGCCCTCTCTGTTCTGCCTGTATACTTTGATGTCAACCCATTTTGTGTGCCACGTCTTCTGCCTGCTAGCCTGAATTCCACGTCAGAGTACGCCCGTGAAGCCATGCTCAAAGCTCAAGAAGCACGCCATATTGCCCGACGTCGACTTGAGGGGTCGCAGGACAATCAGCGGCGCTTATATGACGCCCGCCATCGAGACGTCCATTACACACCGGGCACCCTGGTTCTCCTTTGGTCGCCGTCGCAACGCGTTGGCCTCTCGGAGAAGTTACTTTCACGCTACTCTGGCCCTTACCGTGTCTTGCGTAAAGTAACTGACGTCACGTACGAAATCGCCCCTCGTGAGCCAACCGTGGCTCAGCATCGCTCCGACGTGGTCTGTGTCGCGCGTCTTAATTTGTATCACTCGCCCGCCTCCTAACCAGCACCGAGCCGGTGCTACAGCTGCCGGGGGTCATGTGACACGCTGACGAAGAAGGTGTTGTCAGCTTGGTCGGAAGAAGACGACGCTCTGGGTTGCGCGCGCTGGCTGCCATCTTGTCAGCTGCTATAATTATTGTAAATATTCTGTAAATACAAGTCTGACTGTTTTTAACCCCGTAACAATATTTAAGTTGCGATTTATAACTGAAGCTTTCGTCCATGAACTGGGACCCTTGAAAAAAATTTACTGGCCATCCCGGCCTCGCCAAAGTGGATGTCCAGCGAAGCTGTTGGAAAGCCACCGCTACAATTGCTGACGCAGTAAGCAATGCTTTATTGATGGTGCGGATGCTTGTTTTGAGCTTGTTCTTTGTTTAAACGTAGGCTGTTCTGTGTTGTATGGGTGATTTCAATGAACGTATGGCCTATTCACTTCAGTTTACTGAGCGCTTGTAGCCTCTCCATTACGAGGGGTATGAGCCATTGCTGATGATGATAATTTCTGTTGACGGATGAAATCGAAAAACGCCGACCACCGAGAGACTAACAGCTTCGCTGTAAAAAAAATATTATCTGAGAGCGATTCGTTACTGTCCGATCCCTTTAAGAAGGTCCCTAAAATAACATGATTTCATAGTGATACCGCGTAACATCGATCTCCATGATAACGAGATAATCGCCGCGGTGATGGCCAACTGTATAAGATGTTTTGTGACTATGCATCCTTTTGCACAGTTTCTAACTTTATTCCAGTCCGTATATTTATTTATCACATTAATCAAGTTTTTGCACAATTAGGCAGGCACCTATACAGTGTGGTTTTCATGTTTTAGACATTCGATAGCAACTACGTCTGTCAGGAGAGAGAGAGAGATAGAGAGAGAGAAGGATGCATATAAAGGCAGGGAGGCTAACTAGAGGTAGTTCCGGTTGGCTACCCTGAACGGGGGGAAGAACTAATGGAGATAAAAAGAGAAAAAGAGTGGGAGGGGGAGACAGAGAGAAAAAGAGAGAGCACGAACAAATCGCGTACACTATAGAGCGGTAGAGGGCGGTGTTCTTAAGGTATATCGTGAAGCCCCGTTGACCGCAGGAACCTTAATAACGTGAGTAAAGCCTTCAGCACGCATGTTCTTTGGGAGCACTGACCGAAAGTGCTCCCAAAGAACATGCGCGCTGAAGCGCCGTCCCCACCGATGATTGGCTCAGAAGTGCAGTGAAGGCACTTTTGCGATTTCTCAGAGCGTCTGGTTTGCACGAGCGGCTTTAACTCAAGTACTGTCCGTACACGTATCTGCACCTTCTCTCTCCCTTCTCTCTCTTCCCCTTCTCCCGTCCCCCAGCGTAGAGTAGCCAACCAGACTCTTGACTGGTTAACATCCCTGTCTTCCTATATTCCTCTCTCTCTCTCTCTCTCTCTCTCTCTCTCTCTCTCTCTCTCTGAGCGAAAGGTTTGAGTTATGATAGCGGACGATTGTCGAACTGGATACTCTGCATATCACTCTGCATATCACGGGTCTCTGGGCACTATATCACGGGCAGATGCATTTAATACGTGCGAGCGTCTCATCGCTGTTGCATATGTCGCACGTGGGGCTGTTCGCCATTCCAATAAGGAAAGCATATGAGTTGGTAAATGCAACGCCTAGCCACAGACGGTACAGCATGGCCTGTTGACGTCGTGGTAACCCAAGCGGTAGGTGCATCCGTATTTCCGGAGGCAACGAACGCAAACGACACATGGTGCCAAATCGCTTATAAAAGTCTGTAGTGGAAATGTTTATACAGGGTGCACCAAATATCATGCCCAAAGACTCCAAGGTATGCAAATGCCACGCAGCTGGAGAGAACCAGGATGAGGTTGTTTTCGGTCGCTTGCAGATATTCGGGGTATTTTTTGCATTCCACCTAATTAGATAACTAGACTTAAATAATTATTCAACTTCTCAAATATTATAATTATATGAAAAGTTTGAGAAAGTAAGAGAAAAGAAACCCGCGAATACACGCAAGATTGCCGCGGGACTGACCACTCAAGACACTTTGAAGGTATTCGCGGGCTTGTTTCACGCTCGGAAAATCACTTTTATGTACTACGTATTGAGCAACAGGAAGCTGTATTGGGAGTTTTTCATGTTTCTCATTGACAATTTTCTCATTGACACTTTTCATCTAAATATATTAGAGAAGTTGATTATTTATTAAGCCTAATTACGTAATTAGGTAGAATGAAAAGGAAAAAGAATATGAATATCTCCAAGGTTACGGAAAAGAACATTACCTTGGTTCTGTCCAGCTACGACGCATTTGCGTATACTTAAAGGGTTGCTTTATTGCTTCTATTACTCTCTCTAGTATACATAACCTCCTTACCGATAACCTCCTTCGAAAAGAAGCCTATCACAGAGCGTACACAAATCCTGTAAAGGACTGAGTTCATCGTTATTTTGCCAGTTCTTCACATTCGTTTGTCGCAATACAACATAACTATAAAAAAGGAACACCCAGGTGACCAGCGAAAACAGGTAGACTTTCGGAGAGCTAATAACAGAGACGAGAGGACGACCAAATACAGTGAAACTTGCGAAAACTAACGTCTGACAAAGTGCATTGCACTATTTATTCCGTGAATACTGATCCAAACTTAAGATTTACTTTTTATTCCCCCCCCCCCCCCCCCTGGTCTGGATATGCTTATATAGGTTTCTGCTTAATATGCTGTTGTAATGCGGGACCCCTATTAGAAAAACAATATACAGATACTTATGAGAATCTAGGAAAGTGTCATACACTTCACTTCTAACAATTTCCGCTGCAGCTTAGTTAGTGAACATCTAACGCGTGCTATCCCAAACCCCTTATCCAAATGAAACGACTCATCAAAAGTAAAGCTAGCTCTTGAATCAATGAATAAAAGCGCACTAAACATTGACACTAATGAATTATTTTCTTGTATTCCGGTTATGTGATACGTCAGAGACACGATCTAAGATTATTTCCGGCTTCGCTCATATAACGATTTATTTAGTTTTTTTTTTTTTCCACGAACTGTCAGGAACTGGAATTACCTTGGCAACAACGTCGCCCTGGCAGGTTCATTATCTGCGTTCTCATCTTTTCTTCATCACTGAAGTATAGTTTATTGCATATCTAGTTTATGTGTATAAGTTGCTTTTTGCATACATAATGCTGCTTTCGTATTAATGTGACTGTTTTATGCATATATCGTAACCTGAGCATGTTCCTCTGTGCCGATATGTTCTGTTTTACATTTACCCACAATTAAAACATCTCTGTAATGGTGGTTGCGGTTCTTATAATTAAGGATAACAAAAGGTAAGTATACTGAAACTAATATATATATGAGATAGAAAAAGAAATAATTCATAGGGCCGAGTTTTGTTCCTCACAACCTTATAAAGCACACACGCAACGAAGCGAAGGAAGGAAAGCATAGGGGTACTTAGAGCTCGTTGAAATTGAACATGTATAAAATAATGAAGAAAAGAGAAATCAAGGTAAAGATCACTTTTCACCGGTGGGGTCCTAACCCACAACTTGCGCATTAAGCGTGCGAAGTGCGTCACGCAGGCCGCATTTGGACCGTTGGGATCGATAAACTGTTCATCCAGCTGAAACGTCCGCCCATTTTGTGAAATCACTAAAGGCAGGGCCACTTGGCTGCGCATCTTGCGTGCATAGTGCTTCAGTAATTACTTAGCTCTAATTCAGAGTAAATCAGTGTTAAACGATGTTCTTTTGTTTTTATCTTCCCATATTACATAATTTACGGCAGATCCGGCGTAAATCTTGCAATCTACGTTATGTGAAGCTTGCTTGAATTGTTGCAGTGGAATGCTATACACTCTGCAATGTGAATCAGTCGCTACGTGGTCGCGCTGCTGAGAGTGAGGTGACCGATCCGCATCGCAGCCGTGGTGGCAGCATTTTAGGAAGGCTAAATGCCACAACGTTCGTACCGCGAGCGTTTCTGCAAACATAGCTTCACTTTCAAGGAGCGGTAAAGGTGGATATGCGAAAGGCCGCACGGACGCTCTTCTGTTCTGATCAATTCAATAAGATTAATTAATGACACTGGTTTACTTTGACTATTGTGCGAAACTAAGTTTCACGTTATTGTGTTCAACCGTTGCTTTTTGATGTGCGAATCAAACAAACGCAGCACAGAAATCGAACTTCTTTACTCTTGCGTTTCTTTTTTTCTAGTACCCACGTTTAAAACACGAACATCTGTCGTTTTTCCTAGTTCTTATAGAACAACCAAACGGTTATTTTCTTTAGATAAATGTCACGTGCGGAGGCAAGAAAAATTATTATCGCCGTTTAATTACAGGAATTTGTTGGTGTAGGAGTCGTTATAATGCGTCTGTACAAGGTATATATACGTTTAGTACTAATTGCGATAGGCGCCGCAGGTGACATCAGCATGCATAAAACAGGTGTTAAGACGCTCTAAAGAAACTACCACAGTAGAACGTGAGTGTCAAGAAGGAAGTATTCTATTTGTTTTTGTATTTCAGGGCCATGCAGTGGTGCATTTTCTGCCCGACGGAAGCTGTTCGGCGCGTGAATGTTGCTGCCAAGAAGTGCAACGCCGGCAGGACGCAGGCAAGAGTCTCTTGGGTGGTCGAGGATGGCGCCTGTGAAGGCTCGAGCACTTTGGCGGCCCGTACAGCTTAGTCTCGGGACACAGTCGACACGGAAGCACGGAAGGGGCGGCGTTTCCCGGCTAATCTGTACACGCGTTCACTCCCGTGAGGACGCACAAAATTCGGCTCGAGGGGCCCTGACCGACAGCAGTTGTGCCGCCATCCTCGCCCATTCGCGAGTACGGAAGCCGATTACGAGTCCGGAGCGCAGCGCCTTAGATGCATGCCGCGCGTTTTATTTATTTATTGCGTGCCTCTTGAGTGTTGCGATGGTTGAGTGCTTGGTGTTGGCAGTGCAGCGACTGTGTAGTCCTTATGCGAGGTAATTTTGCTGGTTTGTTCCGTTGACCGCATGGTTGCTCTTCATTGCTTCGACACCCATTTGCCAGGCCACTGTAATATATAACTGTAATATAGCAACACTTATAGAGCATAAGTCGCCCTCTATGTCCTGAACATTATTGCACTCTAGTCTTGATAAAACACACGTGTGAATGGGAATGTTCCTTATGCGCTGTAAGCAATGGGTCGGACTTGATTATATGC
This sequence comes from Dermacentor andersoni, assembly GCF_023375885.2. Lineage (NCBI taxonomy): Eukaryota > Metazoa > Arthropoda > Arachnida > Ixodida > Ixodidae > Dermacentor > Dermacentor andersoni. The sequence continues at coordinate 25,287,403 of NC_092815.1, forward strand.
ACGTGCTGCTACGTTACTAACACTTCCTCACTATCATCAACATTTATAGCTAACGCAGGTTGTAAATAATTAACATTATATCTAATAAATCTGTTGACAAAGAAGCACGAGACCAAGTTAAGGACCGCGCAAAGGGCGTTGGAACGAAAATAGTTAGGCGTAACATTAAAAGAAAGGAAGAGACCCGTCTGAAACAGTTACAGCGGAAATGGTTACAGCCAATATTCTAGTTGACATTAGGAGGGAAAAAACGGAGCTGGACAGGTCATGTGAAGCGCGGGGCAGATAACCATTGGACCAATGGAGTTACAGATTAGGTTCCAAGAAAAGGGAGGCACAGTCGAGGACGGCAGAAAATTAGGTAGGCTGATGAAATTAGGAAATTTGCAGGCGCAAGTTGGAATTAGCTAGCGCAAGACAGGGATCATTGGAGATCGCTGGAGAAGCCTTCTCCTGCAGTGGACATAAAGACAGGCTATTGATGATGATAACTAACGCATTAGTCAAGTGTTCTATAATTTCTAGAACAGACTTCAGGCCTGTGCATCTTTAAAGCGAACAATATTTAGCAGAGTCAAGTTCCTGCGCTGGAGCAGGAACGCGATACACGCAGTGTTTTTCATGTTTGAACCAGAAGTGAAGGCTACGAGAAACTTTGGTGTCTTCGTCAGTTCAGTGATTCGTAGGCTGTCTGTGTTTGTGGGTCGAGTAAATTCCTATTGAGGACCAAATACAGCTGTAATGTACCGAACTCCGAAACAATACGACGTGCATCGCAAAACCTCTTCTATAAAAAATCTAACCGATGAATGCCTTCCCGGGCAAGATTATGTATATAGTAACAGCGAACAAATCAAAGGGATAGTCATACTACACCACCCTCCGTAATACTTTCTTTTTGTATTATCCACGTTTAAAACACGAACACCTGTCGTATTGCTGTTTTTATGGAATATAACAACAAAACGGTTATTTTCTTTGCATAGATGTCACGTACGGACGCAAAAATTATTACGTCTATCACTAGGTACTGAAGAGGTTTGCCTGGCTATACACCCAGAATGAATGAAAAATGGGCTTGCATTGATATTTTCTGGTGCGAGTATTGTGTCACACTTTCCGGGCCATCGTTGAAGAAGGTATTTAATTTGGAATTTAGTAGCTTCTTGAGGCTGCTTTCAAGTTTTCAAAGAGTCAACAATAGAGGCGAGGCCACAATGAAGGTGGGGCCGGTAAACGTATGCACCTAACTAAAATGATGCCGGCACAAAAAGCGCTATATATAGCGGTTAATAAAGTTTTTCTTCGTGTGGGGCATGATCTATATGCTGCTGCGGTTCTCTGTCGGCCATGCAAGCATCTCTGTTTTAATGTTGAAGTGACTAGCCATTTTTATGGAATTAGCTAGCAGGTCTAGCTTGAAACAGACAGCCGGAACCAATGGTTTACATTTGAGGTTCGTGCAGCTGAAGTATTTGTAATCGGATGCGTACTGCACAATATATGATGTTCAGTCATCTAAATAGATAAAACACTCGCTCAGAACACTTGTTATTGTCTACGCATCCATACGACTAGCAACCCACGGCCTTGGCAGGCTCCCGGTTGTTTGTCACCGCTTATGCCTTCCGAGAAAATAAACGAGCTTTATCAGAGGGACGCCGAACATCACGTAACAAACTTTATAGCTACGATCCAGCCTGCGCGTCATGTGGCGACAGATTTCGATTCATCTCGCATTGAACAGTCGGCATGGCGAAACCGATACTGACAATGCACTAGCTTTATAGGCACATGTATTAGACTCGGGTAGGCGTGAAGGTCACCCTAGAACACCCCTGCCTGGTTTGAAATGGAGCTCCCAGTTGAATGCTTTGTTTCTCCACCACCTCTGCGCCAAGCAGAAACCTTCACACTGGCTAACGATGCCGTGGGACATCTTACAGAGGGCCGACGTGCTCCTGCGTCCTGCCAGGTGTGCGAGGGCTACCCAAATGTCTTACACAGCTACTAGACATGTCCTCGCTCTAAGTTACCACCCCAGTTTCTGCACCCCTTTCTTCTGTCCCTTTCCAATTCCCACTAGTGGGTGAGCTGGTTCACTTTGCCGGAACATTTCCGTCCCATACTGCGGCGATACCCGCCACGGTTGCTTAGTGGCTCTGGTATTGGGCTGCTAAGCATGAGGTCGTGGGATCGAATCCTAACCATGGCGGCAGCATTTCGATGGGGGTGAAATGCGAAAACACTCGTGTACTTAGGTTCATGTCCCCGTCAAAGAACCCCAGGTGGTCGAAATTTCCGGAGTCCCCCACTACGGCGTGCCTCATAATCAGATCGTGGTTTTGGCACGTAAAACCCCATAATTTAACTGTTGTGACTCCTCGTGCACCTATGCAGCACGTTCAGCAAATTTTCCTACCTCAGTGCATCACTTGATGTCTTTCCAGGCACGATGGTCAGGACAATGAGTCATTTGGACAATATAGTTACTCCCGATCTCACAGAGTTCCACTTTTTTTTTTCAGTCCACACATCGCCACTCAGGCATTCGGACATCCCCTACGGCTACAAAGTCGCGCCCTTACAAGCACAACAATACCCGTAGGACAACCCGGCTGGTAATGCCCCGCCGCTACTCTCCCCACAGCGTTCCCACAGGAGCGTGGAAACCACTCAGGCCTCTTAATGAATCAGGCGCACTCCAATTGCGTCCCGCGTAATAAGGCGCAACGGTGGCGGGAAGCGTTCGATGATAGGAAGCAGGCCATTTGTGTGAGTGCGATGAGCGAGGGGTACACGGAGCTCCTGTATAGCCCCGAAAATATTATGGTGCGATGCGTCGGCTAAGTAGACTTACCGTAGTTGTTAATGAAGAAAGATGCTCGCGTAACAAGACGTAACCAGGAATTCATGCTCGCTGCTAGGTCGCTGAAAGCGCTTCAGAGGCGGTCTCCGTTTCTGTTGCCATTAGATGCTTAGTGCAGGATGTAGAAGTTTTAGGTATACGTGAAAGTGCAGTGATCATAGGTTGGTAACGGCTAGGATTCACCTCAATTTGAAGAGAGAAAGGGTAAAATTGGTCAAGAAGAAACGGGCCAACCTAGACGCAGTAAGGGTAAAAGCAGACCAATTCAGGTTTGCACTTTCAAACAAATTTACAGCCCATTTGCAGATGAAGATGACATAGAGGCAATGAATTAAACCATAACTAGGCTGGCTTCAGAAGGAGCAATTGAAGTGGGAGGTAAGGCCCCAAGGCAACCAGTAGTGGGTAAGCTCTCTCAAGTAACAAGGGCCTAATAAAGAAACCACAAAGAATGAAAGTGTTCAACTCAAGATATCAGATAGAATTCGCGGAACTGTCAAAACTAATCAACAAGAAGAAAATAAGGGATATTCGAAATTATAACGGGAGAAAGACAGAGGAAGCAGTAAAGAACGAACGGAGCGTGAAAACAGTGAGAAGGAAGCTAGGCATTGGACAAAGCACGATGTATGCACTGAAAGACACATACAGGGTAATACCATCAGCAATCTCGAAGGTACAGTAAAAGCATTAGAAGAACTCTATATTGACCTGTACAGTACCCAAAGCAGAAATGATACCTCCATTCAAAGTAGTAATGAACAGGTTAGAGAGGCTCCTTCTATAACTAGCGATAAAGTTAGAAGGTCCTAGGAAGACATGAAACGGGCAAAAGCGGCAGGAGAGGATGGACTACCAGTCGATTTAATCAAAGATGGTGGAGACATAATGCTTGAAAAACTAGCGCCCTTTATACGAACTGCCTATCGACTTCAAGAGTATCAGAGAACTGGAAGAATGCCAACATTATACTAATCTACAAAAAGGGAGACGTTAAAATTGAGAAATTATAGGCCCATTAGCTTACTTCCAATATTATATAACGTATTCACCACGATAATCTCCAATAAAGTAAGAGCAACACTGGACTTTAGACAACCATGGGAACAGGCAGGTTTCAGGAAGGGATACTCTACAATGAATCAGATCCATGCTATCAATCAGGTAATCGAGAAATCCGCAGAGTACAATCAGCCTCTCTGCATTCCTTTCACAGATTACGAAAAGGCATTTGATTCAGCCGAGATACCAGCAGTGATAGAGGCATTACGTAAGCAAGGAGTACAGGACGCTTACGTAAATATCTTGGAAAGAGTCTACAGAGATCCACAGCTACCTTAATTCTCCACAAGAAAAGTAGGAACATACCTATAAAGAAAGGGTCAGGCAAGGAGACACAATCTCTCCAATGCTATTCATCTCATGCTTGGAAGAAGTATTCAAGCTATTAAACTGGGAAGGCTTAGTAAGGATCAACGGCGAATATCTCGGCAACCTCAGAATTGAAGATGGCACTGTCACGTTCAGCAACACTGGGGACGAGTTACAACAAATGATTGAGGACCTGAACAGAGAGGGTATAAGAGTGGGGTTGAAGATTATTATGCAGAAGACAAAGATAATGATCAACAGACGGGCAAGGGAACAAGAGTGCAGGATTGCCAGTCAGCCTCTAGAGTCTGTGAAGGAGCACGTTTACCTAGGTTAATTACTCACAGGGGACCCTGATCATGAGAAGGAAATTTGCAGAAGAATAAAAATGGGTTGGAGCGCATTCGGCAGACATTGTCAGATCCTGACTGGAACCTTACCATTATCATTAAAGAAAGAAGTGCACAATCAATGCATCCTACGGGTGCTGACATATGGGGCAGAAACTTGGAGACTGACGAAGAATCTCGAAAACAAGTTAGGGACCGCTGAAAGAGCGACGGAACGAAGAATATTAGGCGTAACGTTAAGAAAGAGGAAGAGAGCGGTGTGGATCAGAGAGCAAACAGCGATAGCAGATATTCTAATTGACATCAAGAGAAAGAAACGGAGCTGGGCAGGTCATGTAATGCGTAGGTTAGATAACCAGTGGAGAGGGTTACAGAATGGGTGTCAAGAGAAGGCAAGCGCAGTCGAGGACGGTAGAAGATTAGGTGGCGCGATGAAATTAAGAAATTCGCAGGCGCTATTGGTATCGATTGGTGCAAAAAAAATTAAATTATGGGGTTTTACGTGCCAAAACCACTTTCAGATTATGAAGTACGCCGTAGTGGAGGACTCCGGAAATTTCGACCACCTGGGGTTCTTTAACGTGCACCTAAATCTAAGCACACGGGTGTTTTCGCGTTTCGCCCCCATTGGAATGCGGCCGCCGTGGTCGGGATTCGATCCCGCGACCTCGTGCTCAGCAGCCTAACACCATAGCCACTGAGCAACCACGGTGGGTACGATTGGTGCAGGAGAGGCATTCGTCCTGCAGTGGACATAAAATAGGCTGCTGCTGCTGCTGCTACTGCTGCTACTGCTGCTGCTGCTGCTGCTGCTGCTGCTGCTGCTTATTATTATTATTATTATTATTATTATTATTATTATTATTATTATTATTATTATTATTATTATTATTATTATTATTATTATTATTATTATGATGATAGTGGTGGTGGTGGTGGTGGTGGTGGTGGTAATGATGGTGGTGATAATGATGGTGATGAGGATGTTGTCCGTGACAAGGACGTCAAATTTATGAAGAAAAGTTGCGACATTCTCTTCTATATCCCACTCAATCGTCGTTCACGCATTTGCGTATGCTAACTGTTGTTTTTCTTTTTCAGTTCTCTCCTGAGACAGGCAAGGAAAATAAGTAAAGTCAGTTACACGCTGTAAAAGCTGTCAAAACAGCGAATCTTGTGGTCGTTTTCTCAAGTTTGAACTCGTGCTTAGCGCGATTTTCATAGTTGTCGTCGTTTTGCTAGATCTGAGCTTCGGTTCCGGATTGCTCACACTCTTCAATTGCGTGAGGTCGTGATCAAACCACAGCCTATCACACACCTTGCAGCTGTGACCGCACGCACGGTCGCAGAATTTTCTCATAAACCCTCCATCGGCAGCCCCCAGGAGAGGAATCTCTGTGCGTTGACGTCTCTGCTCCGCCTCCAACTCTTGAAGTTGGGGGCTAGCTTGCCTCTGCTGGTGCTTGGCTTGGGTTCCCTTCTCTTGAACGTGGGGGTTGGCTTGTCTCCACCGGCGCTTGGGTTGCGCTCCCCATTCTCGATTCCCGGTGGTAACGGCTTTGGTTTCGTGAGTCAGTTGTTTTCTTGGCGCCACATAAGCTGGCTGGACTGGGTCCACACGTAAGCTGCGTTGACAAAAAGTCACGATGCCAGAAAAATCACACTAGACCTTACGTGAAATGTACGATGGGTGTTATATACGAGATACCGCTGAAATGTGGGAAGTCTTACGTGGCACAAACGGGAACATTTGTCAATGACCGGGCCCGGGAGCATGAATTGCCTATAATTAACAAAGGTAATGCGTATTTACCTGAGCATTACATGGTTTGCTAGGCAGTTAGATGCCGGCCATTACTGCATGAGAGTAAGATAATTGGCAGGGGTTAGCAAGTTATTTTGGGAGGCAAATCACATAAAAGAGAGAAGCAATCGTTGGATTAGGGATACGTCAGTTTTCCTGTTTGACAAAGAGGTGCAGCTGTTAAAAACGTCACTGTAATCGTTCTGGACAACACTGATGTATGCATCCGCATTTGTTGATTCTGCCTTCTCTGCTGTAAGAATAAAATCAGATGAAGTTCAGCGCTCGACCTATCGTTTCTTTCTTGCCCTCCAGAGTCTTTATTTTTTTTGTTAGCGCAACAATGTATTCAGTAGCGACGTCCGTCCGCTGGCGCTTTGCTTGCGCTTCTCGCTCTGGAAGCTCGGGATTTGTGCGACGTCGGCGCTGCCATTCTCGTGCGAGCTCCCGCTGCAGCTCGTGCGAAGCGCTATCTATGGGGCGAAGAGGTGCACGCCGGCGGAACACCTGCTCCTATATCCCCCCTCTTCCTTCCTTCGGCGCGCACTCTGATTTGGTGAGCGCTCTAGTCTTCTCCCAACCCGGTGGGGCCGTGGATGGATGGATGGATGGATGGATGGATGGATGGATGGATGGATGGATGGATGGATGGATGGATGGATGGATGGATGGATGGATGGATGGATGGATGGATGGATGGATGGATGGATGTTATGAGCGTCCCCTTTCGAACGGGGCAGTGGGTTGCGTCATCAAGCTCTTGCTATTAAACTGCCTAATGTCCTACTTAGGTTAAAAAAGAAAAAAAAAACGAAAAAGTAAACCTCCCGATGAATTCCCATAACCAAATTTTCTGACCCCTTATTGTGAACTATGCCTTTGTCATCATCATCACCATCAGCCTGTTTTACGCCCACTGCAGGGCAAAGGCCTCTCCCATACTTCTCCAACTGCCCCGGTCATGTACTAATTGTGGCCATGTTGACCCTCCAAACTTCCTAATCTCATCTGCCCACCTAACTTTCTGTCGCCCCCTGCTACGCTTCCCTTCCCTCAGAATCCAGTCCGTAACCCTTAATGACCATCGGTTATCTTCCCTCCTCATTACATGTCCTGTCCATGCCCATTTCTTTTTCTTGATTTCAACTAAGATGTCATTAACGCGCGTTTGTTCTCTCACCCAATCTGCTCTTTTCTTATCCCTTAATGTTACACCTATCATTCTTCTTTCCATAGCTCGTTGCGTCGTCCTCAATTTAAGTAGAACCCTTTTCGTAAGCCTCCAGGTTTCTGCCCCGTACGTGAGTACTGGTAAGACACAGTTGTTATAAACTTTTCTCTTGAGGGATAATGGCAACCTGCTGTTCATGATCTCAGAATGCCTGCTAAACGCACCCCAGCCCATTCTTATTCTTCTGATTATTTCACTCTCATGATTCGGATCAGCAGTCACTACCTGTCCTAAGTAGATGTATTCCCTTACCACTTCCAGTGCCTCGCTACCTATCGTAAACTGCTGTTCCCTTCCGAGACTGTTAAACATTCCTTTAGTTTTTTGCAGATTAATTTTTAGTCCCACCCTTCTGCTCTGCCTCTCCAGGTCAGTGAGCATGCATTGCAGTTGGTCCCCTGAGTTACTAAGCAAGGCAATATCATCAGCGAAGCGCAAGTTACTAAGGTATTCTCCATTTACTCTTATCCCCAATTCTTCCCAATCCACGTCTCTGAATACCTCCTGTAAACATGCTGTGAATAGCATTGGAGAGATCGTATCTCCCTGCCTGACGCCTTTCTTTATAGGGATTTTGTTGCTTTCTTTATGGAGGACTACAGTGGCTGTGGAGCCGCTATAGATATCTTTCAGTATTTTTACGTACGGCTCGTCTACACCCTGATTCCGCAGTGCCTCCATGACTGCTGAGGTTTCGACTGAATCCAACGCTTTCTCATAATCAATGAAAGCTATATATAATGGTTGGTTATATTCCGCACATTTCTCTATCACCTGAATGATAGTGTGAATATGATCTATTGTTGAGTAGCCTTTACAGAATCCTGCCTGGTCCTTTGGTTGACGGAAGTCTAAGGTGTTCCTGATTCTATTTGCAATTACCATAGTAAATACTTGCAGTGGTGGCGTAGAGGTAGAACACCCGCCTCGCATGCAAGAGGTCCGTGGTTCGAATCCCGGTGCCGGCAATTTTCCACCGGATTAAAAAAAAAAAAAAAATCCGCGTGTTGATAAAATTGCAAAAACAGGCCTGGAGTGTGGCCTGATCCCGGTGACCAGAACCGGTAACGCACTCCCTCACCAGAGTAGGATTGGCCACCCTGGTGCAGTACTCGGCCACAACCTCCTATATGAACACAACAATCAAACCCCGGCCCTCAGTCCCCAGCAGCTGCGAAGCAACTGACCACGGCGGCGGTCAGACCTGCGACGCTGCAGAGGGTGCTAAGAATCACTGGCTCCGGACAGGCCGCCATTGGAATATGAACCTGGCAACGTTTAACGCTAGAACGTTATCTAGTGAGGCGAGTCTAGCAGTGCTATTGGAGGAATTAGAGGGCAGTAAATGGGATATAATAGGGCTCAGTGAAGTTAGGAGGCCAAGAGAGGCATATACAGTGCTAAAAAGCGGGCACGTCCTGTGCTACCGGGGCTTAGCGGAGAGACGAGAACTGGGAGTCGGATTCCTGATTAATAAGAACATAGCTGGTAACATACAGGAATTCTATAGCATTAACGAGAGGGTGGCAGGTCTTGTTGTGAAACTTAATAAGAGGTACAAAATGAAGGTTGTACAGGTCTACGCCCCTACATCCAGTCATAATGACCAGGAAGTCGAAAGCTTCTATGAAGACGTGGAATCGGCGATCGGTAGAGTGAAAACTAAATACACTATACTAATGGGCGACTTTAATGCCAAGGTAGGCAAGAAGCAGGCTGGAGACAAGGCAGTGGGGGAATATGGCATAGGCACTAGGAATACCAGGGGGGAGTTATTAGTAGAGTTTGCGGAACAGAATAATATGAGGATAATGAATACTTTCTTCCGCAAGCGGGATAACCGAAAGTGGACGTGGAGGAGCCCGAACGGCGAGACTAGAAATGAAATCGACTTTATACTCTGCGCGAGCCCTGGCATCATACAAGATGTGGACGTGCTCGGCAAGGTGCGCTGCAGTGACCACAGGATGGTAAGAACTCGAATTAGCCTAGACCTGAGGAGGGAACGGAAGAAACTGGTACATAAGAAGCCGATCAATGAGTTAGTGGTAAGAGGGAAAATAGAGGAATTCCAGATCAAACTACAGAACAGGTATTCGGCTTTAACTCAGGAAGAGGACCTTAGTGTTGAAGCAATGAACGACAATCTTGTGGGCATCATTAAGAAGTGTGCAATGGAAGTCGGTGGTAACTCGGTTAGGCAGGATACCAGTAAACTATCGCAGGAGACGAAAGATCTGATCAAGAAACGCCAATGTATGAAAGCCTCTAACCCTACAGCTAGAATAGAACTGGCAGAACTTTCGAAGTTAATCAACAAGCGTAAGACAGCTGACATAAGGAAGTATAATATGGACAGAATTGAACATGCTCTCAGGAACGGCGGAAGCCTAAAAACAGTGAAGAAGAAACTAGGAATTGGCAAGAATCAGATGTATGCGTTAAGAGACAAAGCCGGCAATATCATTACTAATATGGATGAGATAGTTCAAGTGGCTGAGGAGTTCTATAGAGATTTATATAGCGCCAGTGGCACCCACGACGATAATGGAAGAGAAAGTCTAGAGGAATTCGAAGTCCCAAAGGTAACGCCGGAAGAAGTAAAGAAAGCCTTGGGAGATATGCAAAGGGGGAAGGCAGCTGGGGAGGATCAGGTAACAGCAGATTTGTTGAAGGATGGTGGGCAGATTGTTCTAGAGAAACTGGCCACCCTGTATACGCAATGCCTCATGACGTCGAGCGTACCGGAATCTTGGAAGAACGCTAACATAATCCTAATCCATAAGAAAGGGGACGCCAAAAACTTGAAAAATTATAGACCGATCAGCTTACTGTCCGTTGCCTACAAAATATTTACTAAGGTAATCGCAAATAGAATCAGGAACACCTTAGACTTCTGTCAAGCAAAGGACCAGGCAGGATTCCGTAAAGGCTACTCAACAATAGATCATATTCACACTATCAATCAGGTTATAGAGAAATGTGCGGAATATAACCAACCCCTATATATAGCTTTCATTGATTACGAGAAAGCGTTTGATTCTGTCGAAACCTCAGCAGTCATGGAGGCATTACGGAATCAGGGTGTAGACGAGCCATATGTAAAAATACTGAATGATATCTATAGCGGCTCCACAGCCACCGTAGTCCTCCATAAAGAAAGCAACAAAATCCCAATAAAGAAAGGCGTCAGGCAGGGAGATACGATCTCTCCGATGCTATTCACAGCGTGTTTACAGGAGGTATTCAGAGACCTGGATTGGGAAGAATTGGGGATAAAAATTAATGGAGAATACCTTAGTAACTTGCGATTCGCTGATGATATTGCCTTGCTTAGTAACTCAGGGGACCAATTGCAATGCATGCTCACTGACCTGGAGAGGCAAAGCAGAAGAGTGGGTCTCAAAATTAATCTGCAGAAAACTAAAGTAATGTTTAACAGTCTCGGAAGAGAAGAGCAATTTACAATAGGCAGCGAGGCACTGGAAGTCGTAAGGGAATACATCTACTTAGGGCAGGTAGTGACGGCGGATCCGGATCATGAGACGGGAATAATCAGAAGAATAAGAATGGGCTGGGGTGTGTTTGGCAGGCATTCTCAGATCATGAACAGCAGGTTGCCATTATCCCTCAAGAGAAAAGTGTATAATTGCTGTGTCTTACCAGTACTCACCTACGGGGCAGAAACCTGGAGGCTTACGAAAAGGGTTCTACTCAAATTGAGGACGGCGCAACGAGCTATGGAAAGAAGAATGATAGGTGTAACGTTAAGGGATAAGAAAAGAGCAGATTGGGTGAGGGAACAAACGCGAGTTAATGACATCTTAGTTGAAATCAAGAAAAAGAAATGGGCATGGGCAGGACATGTAATGAGGAGGGATGATAACCGATGGTCATTAAGGGTTACGGACTGGATCCCAAGGGAAGGGAAGCGTAGCAGGGGGCGGCAGAAAGTTAGGTGGGCTGATGAGATTAAGAAGTTTGCAGGGACAGCATGGCCGCAATTAGTACATGACCGGGGTTGTTGGAGAAGTATGGGAGAGGCCTTTGCCCTGCAGTTGGCGTAACCAGGCTGATGATGATGATGATGATGATGATAGTAAATACTTTGTAGGCAACGGACAGTAAGCTGATCGGTCTATAATTTTTCAAGTCTTTGGCATCCCCTTTCTTATGGATTAGGATTATGTTAGCGTTCTTCCAAGATTCCGGTACGCTCGAGGTCATGAGGCATTGTGTATACAGGGTGGCCAGTTTTTCTAGAACAATCTGCCCACCGTCCTTCAACAAATCTGCTGTTACCTGATCCTCCCCAGCTGCCTTCCCCCTTTGCATAGCTCCCAAGGCTTTCCTTACTTCTTCCGGCGTTACTTGTGGGATTTCTAATTCCTCTAGACTATTCTCTCTTCCATTATCATCGTGGGTTCCACTCGTACTGTATAAATCTCTATAGAACTCCTCAGCCACTTGAACTATCTCATCCATATTAGTAATGATATTGCCGGCTTTGTCTCTTAGCGCATACATCTGATTCTTGCCAATTCCTAGTTTCTTCTTCTCTGCTTTTAGGCTTCCTCCGTTCCTGAGAGCTTGTTCAATTCTATCCATATTATACTTCCTTATGTCAGCTGTCTTACGCTTGTTGATTAACTTCGAAAGTTCTGCCAGTTCTATTCTAGCTGTAGGGTTAGAGGCTTTCATACATTGGCGTTTCTTGATCAGATCTTTTGTCTCCTGCGATAGCTTACTGGTATCCTGTCTAACAGAGTTGCCGCCGACTTCTATTGCACACTCCTTAATGATGCCCACAAGATTGTCGTTCATTGCTTCAACACTAAGGTCCTCTTCCTGAGTCAAAGCCCAATACCTGTTCTGTAGCTTGATCTGGAATTCTTCTATTTTCCCTCTTACCGCTAACTCATTGATCGGCTTCTTATGTACCAGTTTCTTCCGTTCCCTCCTCAAGTCTAGGCTAATTCGAGTTCTTACCATCCTGTGGTCACTGCAGCGCACCTTACCGAGCACGTCCACATGTTGTATGATGCCAGGTTAGCGCAGAGTATGAAGTCTATTTCATTTCTAGTTTCGCCGTTCGCGCTCCTCCACGTCCACTTTCGGCTATCCCGCTTGCGGAAGAAGGTATTCATTATCCGCATATTATTCTGTTCCGCAGACTCTACTAATAACTCTCCCCTGCTATTCCTAGTGCCTATGCCGTATTCCCCCACTGCCTTGTCTCCAGCCTGCTTCTTGCCTACCTTGGCATTGAAATCACCCATCAGTATAGTGTATTTTGTTTTCACTCTACCCATCGCCGATTCCACGTCTTCATAGAAGCTTTCGACTTCCTGGTCATCATGACTGGATGTAGGAGCGTAGACCTGTACAACCTTCATTTTGTACCTCTTATTAAGTTTCAGAACAAGACATGCCACCCTCTCGTTAATGCTATAGAATTCCTGTATGTTACCAGCTATATTCTTATTAATCAGGAATCCGACTCCTAGTTCTCGTCTCTCCGCTAAGCCCCGGTAGCACAGGACGTGCCCGCTTCGGAGCACTGCATATGCTTCTTTTGGCCTCCTAACTTCACTGAGCCCTATTATATCCCATTTACTGCCCTCTAATTCTTCCAATAGCACTGCTAGACTCGCCTCACTGGATAACGTTCTAGCGTTAAACGTTGCCAGGTTCATATTCCAATGGCGGCCTGTCCGGAGCCAGGGATTCTTAGCACCCTCTGCAGCGTCGCAGGTCTGACCGCCGCCGTGGTCAGTTGCTTCGCAGCTGCTGGGGACTGAGGGCCGGGGTTTGATTGTTGTGTTCATATAGGAGGTTGTGGCCAAGTACTGCACCAGGGTGGCCAATCCTGCTCTGGTGAGGGAGTGCGTTACCGGTTCTGGTCACCGGGATCAGGCCACACTCCAGGCCTGTTTATGCAATTTTATGAACACGCGGGTTTTTTTTTTTTTAATCCGGTGGAAAATTGCGCGGCACCGGGATTCGAAGCACGGACCTCTTGCACGCGAGGCGGGTGTTCTACCTCTACGCCACCGCTGCACATATGCTTTTGTACGTCTCCATATTTTGTCGTTTCCTTACTTCCACCAATCTTGCAATCGCCTCTTACTAATCTCTATTGCGGGCATATTTACTTCCCCCTGCTTTCGCTGAACCCAAGGGCTTCAAGGAGGCTAGTGGTGCCTAAATGGGCTGCTTGGCAGATATCTTCACATTCAAGTAAAACATGCTCCATCGTTTCCCTAGCTTTACCGCAGCAAGCACATGCTTCTTCTTCCTTCTTATATCTCGCTTTATAGGTGCGTGTTCTAATGCATCCCGATTTCGCTTCGAAAAGTAATGAGCTTCCCTTTGAGTTATCATAAATTGTTTCTTTCCTGATTTCATTTTTTCCTCTTAAGTAGCTACTCAAGGCAGGTCTTTTTTTTTTTTCATTACCGCTACCAATGAGATTATTTCAGCCTCTCTGACTTTCCGCTTGACGTTCTTTGTTGCTGTGTTGCTCACCCTATAGGCCGCATACTTGCTGCTAAGCTTCCTAGTTCTCTTTCCTCCACTGTGAATAAATGTTTTAGAGCGCAGCTCTTTGGCGTCCGTTCCTGGGTTTCGCGTCGTCGTCGGCGTTGTCGTCGGCCTCGTAACCAGCTCCGCCCCCCTTTCATCCCCCCAGCGCTAGCAGCGACCGACTGATACCGCTGGATGCCGCTGACGCCGCTAGAAAGTCAACATAACGTGACTGCATAGAACACCGTCGCCGCCATGCAGAAAGAGGAGGAAAGGGTCCCCCCCCCCCCCCCCTGTTCTTGTGTGGCGGATAGGGTGCTCTTCAGTTGCCGACGCGCCGGTTATTTCACGTAGGCCCCGGCACGTCGACGAATACGTGACCACCTTGCCACGGCTAGGCCTGGTTCTTAGCGCCGCGGAAGCGAGGGTATCATATTGTTTGTGTCGGCATCGGCGGCGTTGTCCCTGAAACCAACTCCGCAGCTGGGGTTGACTCACTATCGGCGTCAGCGGCATCAGTCAGTCGCTGCTATCTCTTCCCTCCTCCCTTTATCGTGTTGTCCGCTTGCTGCGCGCGCTTCTGCCCCCATCGTTTGCCGCTGGGTGTACACGCCGCCCCCCTCCCCCCTCTTCCTGCGAGTCTCCGGTTGTCAAAGCGCCGGCTCGAACTTAATTCCTTTCTTCGCTCCTCCTCCAATGCAACCCCTGTGCGGTGGCAATCAGAGAGCCAGATCGGTGGCGGCGGATCTGTATATGTGCACCGCCCGAGCCGAAATTGCCGCTGCCGTTCGCCCTGTGCGGTGGCAATCAGAGAGCCAGATCGGTGGCGGCTTGACATAAAGACAAACAGCAATTTCCTAACACTTATGCGGGAGAACATCCCGTTCCTCTCGCTCGTAACGCGTCCCACGGCTGTGACAACCTCGCGAGGCACTTGTATAGATCTCGTCTTTGAGAATCAAGCATTGGTGTACCAAGTCGAACATATATCAGTCTATTTCTCCGACCACAAAGCTTCCTTCATGACTGTCAAGAACTGTTAGTGGAGTCTTTGTTAAAGGAATACGTGTGAAAAAAAAAAAAAAATTCTGTGATAGCGCATACATGTGTTGCTCGATTTCTTTGCCTCAATCTATCGAAAAGGTGAAACAGCTTATTTGCTGCGCTCAAATTTCGCATTAGGAAGTAACGTAATCGTCGGTAATTTTTTTCTTATACAAATACCTGAACACTCTCCCAGCCCATTCACTTTCTTCCATATTCCTCAGTCGTTCTTCATAATCAGTTTTACTGTGAGCTTCTCTCACTTCAAAACTAATCCAGCCCATATCAACCTGCACAGCTTCATTTGTAGTCTTCCCGTGAGCGCCCAATTCGAATCGTCCCACTGACCTTTGGTTCCCATCGAGTCCTGATTGTACCCCTGATTTAAAGCAAACAACCGCATTTCCAAATGTAAGCCCTGGAACCATTACACCTTTCCATATACCCCGGAGCCCCTTGTACCTATTGTATCCCCGTACCGCTCCTACGCTCGGCGCGCCCTCTTGCAGTGAGCTCTGGAACCGTCCCCCCCTCCCACTGCGTGACACCGGACGCCGGACGACGAAGGCTCGACTTAGAACAGCGCCGCTGTTAAAACAACGGCTAATTGAGCTTTGGGTACATTGAACACCCTGCGTAGAGAGCATGGCTCCACTGGTTAACTGAGTACTGCTACACACAGCAACTTTAATCGAAGCCGTGGTGATTTTGACGTCCTAGTTTTCGTCATGCCGGGCTTGGCAATGTCAATTTTGGTCCAAGTCGCATGATGTCGTAAGGCAGGCTGCAAAGGCCTAGCTATATGGAAGGCGCTGTCCTGCAGCCCAGCTGCGTGCATACAGTGGCTGAGCGGAACAGAGAGTAGATTTCAAACTACAAACGCCAACGGTTCTTGCTTCGGTCTTTTTCGTGCCGAAACAGGGTGCAATACCTGCAACATCGCTGACGACATTCATAATGCTAGCGTTTTGAGACGGCTGGTAGCTAGCCGCCAGGGCGCTGTTTATGCCATACGTAGCAGAAGTTGCCTTACCTGCTGCATCGCACCAATATGTCGTCACCACAAAGAACATGCACCATCCGAAGAGGGTCAGCGCAATGCTACACCTTGATATCGCTTTCAATGGCTCGTTTTTAGTGCGAGACTGCCTCTCTTTTTTTTTCTCGTAGCCCATCGGTCTAATAGCTAAATTGTTCGTGCGCGTTGAGCTTTTCATGGCAAGAACAACGTGACATGAATGACTACACACTAAAATTCCATTTAAATATTTAATTGCGAGGACTTACTAGAAAGTTGCAATGCATCATCCAACCACCCTAAATTTGTTTTATTAAATTCTGAAATACCTCCGAAGAAAATTACATAACTTTGACAGATTTACCGACAGTCGAGAACAAATTGAGGCTCAAGGAAATTTGGTCGTGTGCAGGTAAAATGACGACATAATGGCGCAGCATCCATGAGGGAGGGTTGCTTATATACCATTCAAAATTTAGGCCTATAGGAAGGGTCAATGCTAGGGTATAATAATTTATAATGGCGCAGCATCCATGAGGGAGGGTTGCTTATATACCATTCAAAATTTAGGCCTATAGGAACGGTCAATCCTAGGGCGAAAGCGAAGTCTTAATTCTCGTGCAGAAAACATGTTATGGAAAGTGCACTGCCACTTTTCTTCTGCAGTCAACGAGTGCCGTATTCGACACATATTTGGGAATGGCAAAAAAGTATTTAAAATTGACCATCGCACGTCATATTAGCCTTCTAATATGACGTGCCTTCCTCTTTGGATATTACATCCATTTTCATGTAGTACATGTTGTCGTCGCCATTACAAAGGCTCGTGATGTACGCCTTCCACACAATTTATTACTCTTCAAGTAGCACGAAATATACAATGTGAAGTACGAGGACCTTGTGCGGTAGACCAGGCTTCAAGTACGGTGACGGACAATGCGCGCGGAGAGCCGACAGCAGTGCTTCCTACGCTGCCGTTTATTCCAGCAAGAAGAGAAGGAACTCCCGTGCCACGCGTGCGCCAGCTATTTCTTTAAACACTTCCGGCCTAAAAAGTGCTTCAGGTGCGTTTCTACGAAGCACAACTGTTGTATCAGCCGCTTGACTACCTTGCCTTTTCCAAGCTTTAGGCGGCGTGCGCGCACAATGCCGTCATTTCCCGTAATGTTCTCCCGGACACGTGCGAGTTTCCGCCAGTCTGGGCGCTGAATCGTCGCGCCCAGACTTCAGCAATGCTAGTGATGCCTCATACTGGCCGACAATGAGCGCTTCTGAGGAGTATAAATATTTCTTGTACCAGGGATACAGAAAACCGTTTTGCATCTGTTGACGCTGTATCCCCGTTTTAAGCAGCTTAGTATGGGAGCTAGGCACTACGGCTACTGTTTGTAAGTCAGGAAGTGCCGGCAGTCGCTTGCCATTCAAGAAGTCGGCAGATGTCAAGACTTCTGGTTCTTCTGGGGGCAGGATATGAATACGTCAATGGTCTACTGTTTATTATCACTCCGACTTCTGTTAAGACCGTGCTCATGTGATCATATTCTAAAGGTGACGTTCCGAGAGCTTTCTACAAACCGTCTTTAACTTATCGCACAATACACTCCAGAGAGAGAGAGATAAAGAGGAAAGGCAGGGAGGTTAACCACCCACCCCACGAAAGAGCAGGGTCACCACAGAATTTCGACGTAATGCGATGAGCTGCTAGGTAGTCGCTAACCTCACTTCCCCGAACAGTGTGATATACAGCGCGAAGTTCACGAGAAGCACGCTTGAAGTGCAGAGCGTTGTAAGAGTGAATCACCGCGGAAAATTCACGACGCGCAACAAAATGCCGGGAAGCCTCTAAGAAACTGTCCGCCGCTGAGCACAGGACGAACTCTATAGGTGAATAGCACGAACTACCGCACAAGTGAAAAACACGATGTAGGATTTCTGTGTAGGCTCAGATTTCATGTATACTGGTCCAGTGAAAATACACACCAACAATGTCAAATGGCTTCGACATTGATTCTCGTAGTCGTGGCTGTTCTTTGCAGAAGATGGCGCAAATTCAGCCTAGTGAGCAGGTCACAATCTCGTGGCCCGAAAGCAGCGGCAAAAAATAAACGTAAGCACTGAAAAAAGAAAAGGACGGACTAGATGAGAATAGAAAAAATCTTTGAGTAAGCATGCAAACACAGTAAAAAGACTGGCTGTTTTCTTTTTCTTTCTTTTCATTTCATGCTCTAGAGTCACCATGTTTTCAGCTTGGTTGTTTTTGTGAGCAGCACGTCGATTAAACTCACAGTCTACAACACATCGGTCCCCATGCTGGTCTACAGTATTCAAAAATTTTCACTTCGCTCTGAAGGTCCTAGAAGAGATGGTCAATTTCTTCGCTGTTCACTTTCATAAGACGACTGCTGTTGCGGCGCCTAATTTCATGCAGTGAAACCTGGCAGGAGATTTTCTTAAATATTTATACGAATAGCGCAATAGTTTAATTATTTGTTGCATTCTTCAGGCACTCCATGTGGGCGAACAGTTCGTACGGAGCACATTATTAGAGCTCGACACAATTATTTTTCTTAACTTTCTCGGCATTAGCAATAAAGTTATTGGCAAGTGATATGCAAGGCGATCAAAATTAAGTTTTGCGCTTTTCTTAAAGTTAGGCGTTGGGAGGTAAGGGAAGTTCACCTATGCAAATGCGTTATGTGGCTAGGGTGGCACAAAATGAGATGATAATTATCGCTGTCTGGCGGCCAAATAACCAAAACTGAATAATTAACTTTTTAGTGACTTCAGTAAGCGGGCATGTTTGTAATTAAAAGTTAGGGGCAGTCGTGGTTCTACACAGTTCCCCTTGGCAGAATTGTTCTAGCATGCCGGTGTTACGAGATATCCGGCTGCTAATTTAAATTTCCGTTCGCATGATCACGCTTGCAAGGCAGTGAGGACCGGCGCAGAGCTCCCCCATTATGTAACGCGGCGGTTGCGTGCGGCGTTTAGTCTGAAAACGAGGCGGAGGCATAGGAAAGGAAAAATAACTGTTCTTTCACTCTCGGCTGACGAAATCGAAAATCGCAGAAACCGGAACCGCTGCTGAAACACGCAACCGCGCAGCCTAAAACGATGGTGGCAGCTGCCATGCCGAGATAAGGGAGCCAGCGCAGAATCCGGAGCGCAATGCGCATGCGTAACGGCGACTAGATGAGTGGGTCCCAACGACAAAAACAGGTTCAGCCAGTATAACAAATATTTCGTTCTGCTATTGTAAAGTCGGTGTGCTCACGCACAAATCGCACTTTTCATGGAAACACGAGGCCCATCAAGCTTCTTTTTTTTTTAATTATGGGGTTTTACGTGCCAGAACCACTTCCTGGTTATGAGGCACGCCGTAGTAGAGGACTCCGGAAATTTCGACCACCTGGCGTTCTTTAACGTGCACCTAAATCTAAGCACACGGGCGTTTTCGCATTTCGCCCCCATCGAAATGCGGCCGCCGTGGCCGGGATTAGATCCCGCGACCTCGTGCTCAGCAGCCCAACACCATAGCCACTGAGCAACCACGGCGGGTCGCCTATCAAGTTATCAACGTTTTAAAAATCTTCAAAATGTTTTCCTTTTACAGCAGCGCAAAGCATCAACTGCTCTCGCGTTCACTCGATTACTCTGCGTGTGCTTCGGGGACGATGCACAAGCAGCTATTATCCCGTTCTTCATGTCATTAACGTCAGTGGGCTCTGTTCCATAAACTCGATCTTAAACATAGCCCCAAAGAAAAAAAGTCGAGTGGATAAAGGTCAGGGTATCTCGGAGGCCAAAACATCGCTCCTGCGCGCCTCATACGCTGAATGAAAATGGCGATCCAACCAGGTCTTTGCAGAGGTGGAGAAATGTGGTGGTGCTCCGTCATGTTGGAACCATACTTGAGGCAGGTCATTCAGGGGAAGATGGAAGACAAAGTTGTCGACGACAATACTTAGTATTTCTTGCGTGTACTCCTTCTCGTTCAGGTTGTCCTGAAAAAAAGTAAGGTTCAATGATCCTGCCCCCGAGCGTGCCACACCACACATTCACACTCCAGCGAACTTGTTGCTTGTGTTGCCGCAGCAAGTATGGATTTTCTTGGGACCAATAATGGGCGCTGTAAACATTCACGATGGTATTCTGGCAAAACCGAGCTTCATCTGTCGAAATCATTCCTTGCCTGAACTCCTTCATCAATACTAATCAGGCCCAAATTGCAGAAGTCAAGCCGCCTTTCAGAATCTGCCTCACATATGTCGTGGTGAAGGCAAACCTGGTACGGACGGGACCTATGCTTCTTTAGCACAGTTGCGACTATTTCAAAGCTGCGTCCGCACTCAATGCAAATTTGTCTGATACTGATTTCTGGCGTGAACGTTACGTACGCCAGAACGTCAATTTCAAAGCCTCCATGGGCAACTATCTTCCTGGTCTGTCTATGATGGTGGACTGAGCCTGTCGTGCGAAAGCGCTGAAATGTGTTATTGTAGGCTGGTGTAGTTGGAAGTGGACGGTCTGGGTGGCGAGCCGCGTGCAACCGCATCGCTAATTAGGCATTGCCATTCATCACAGCCACTGCAAGGACCAACTATTTTGTTTTCGGTAGAATACCGCGCACCGGTGGAAGAAGCCGTGTCAGCACCAGTGGATCCCAACGTCGTTTTTATTGATTGCCCTTCCAGAGGCGCCGCCATGGTGGAAGCAGTCTAGTGGATGGCAGTGAAGCTAACGCGTTCACAAGATAATGTCCCGGTGGGAGCTCAAAAATATGCCCAAAAATTATCTTCCCTGATCGCCTTTACCAGGATAATGCGTACTGCGTATGCCATGCCAAGCAGTCATTCCTTGATTTCACCAGCCGAGAGTGAAAGGGGAACATTATCATCTTTGCCTATGCCTCCGTCCCGTATTCCGACTAAACGACGCACGCAACAGCCGCGTCAAATCATGGAGGAGCTTTGCGCTTATCCTCACTGCCTTTCAGGCTTATTTATCCGAACCGAAATTGATATTTGCAGCTGGCTATCTCGGAACACGGGCATGCTAGAAGAATTCTACCAAGTATAACTGTGTATAATTACTACTGCCTCTCTTTTGAATGCACACATGCCCGTTTACTGCAATCAATAAAAAGTTAATTATTAGATGTTAGTTAATTGGCCGCCAGACAGTGATAACTATCATCTCATTTTACATAACTTATTTGCATAGGTGAACTCCGCGTATATCTCAGCGTCTTATCTTAAGAAAGCCGTAAAACTTAATTTTGGTCACCATGTGTAAATGTTACAACTGTAAAATAAATGGGAAAAAAGTTGCAGTTTTGCCCGAAATGCGAAGCATTGATTGCGATAGCAAATTAGTGGACAACTATACTAATAGATTTATAGGTCGTAAGAACTTGTAAACGTAGGCATACTAAATAAATTAACAAGCACCGTGTCACGACGCACGAGTAAACATGAGCACGTCTCACTCGATAACCGCGCAAACTCGCTGTCAAAAAGCTGGAGTGAGGAAGCGCGGCAGCTGCAGTGAGCGAATTGACTCTTGTGCTGCGTCTCGCATCAACACAAACGAAGCCGCGAAGCACACGGCGGACTCGGTCCCCGCCGCAGATGACTTTCAAAATACAGCGGCCCCGGCGGGATTGCGTGGCCGCCGGAAGCAAAACTCACCACTCGCTCCCCTCCCCTGGAGCTTGGCGTGCGACGGAAGACGGCGCGCTTGCTCCCTGCTTTCCTCCCCTACATGCGCGTGATTGAGCCGCGATCTCCAGCTCACCCTCGCACGCTTTCACTCGCACATTCAGCATGCGGCACGCGGCACGCGGCGACGATTTTATCTCCGTTGGACTTTATGCGGAATCTCACGGTGACGCCGACGGCAGAAATGCGCCTGGGCTTCCGTATAACTGCTATCCACACTAACAAAAGGAGTCATTAACGCTTTGTTGCACCGTCATATATTAGCTTAGTCTGCTCCGTTGCAGATTTGTTTACCGCAGAGAATTAGGTCTTGAGGCCACGACGAAATTTTGCATTTCTGCAGCCAGTTGTCATCAGATTGAACGCTGCTACATTCTCTTTTTTTGCCTAACATCTTCTAGATAACTGTGCCATTAATATATTTGAAATGATTAGCCTCGAAATAAACCAGTAGAGAGCAGTAGCAATATAAAACAATCACAACGCAGAATTGAAAGTAACGCTTTAAGTGGCCATTAGGAACAGCGGCCGCTGGACCAATGACAACGGTAACGCGACCACGGAAGCTCGAAGACATGTCACCAAATCCTGTGTGGGGAGGTGTTGCTACGATTTCTTACGAATTCTTTTTTTAATGAAGCATGATGATGACTTCTGCCATAAACGACAAGAAAGATAAAACCACAAGAAATTACTGTTTCTGTTTGTGTATTATCTCAGTAATCTCCGATGGGAAAACCGTGCGAACAACCTTCATGTGTCGGCATGATACGTTTTTTTTTCGTCTGGTAAACATGTGCATTACAAGTGTCCTAAATGCAGATTCTTGCAGTTCGGGTTCATTACACAAAGGAGTGCCCAGTAGGTACGACTTAGTGCCTTAAGTGACGTAATTATACAGCTAAGCATTGCATTCCGGGTGAAAGAAAAGTCATGTTGTTGGCTTATTTTACCTGGTCTTTGAGGAGTAGGCTTTTCTGCGAATGTTTTCTATGTGCTGCTGCAAAAGCTGACTACCTTCTGTTCCCCCTTGCCACCGTAACTCAAATCGTGGCCAAGTGCAAAAGAATGTGATAATGTGTAGTTCAGTTTTTGGTACAATGTTATTTTTGTTCTGCCATGTCTTTTTCATTTTGTCCAGTAGTAATGAGCATGTCACGCATTTCATATACTTTTGTGCAGGTTTATAAGTTAGCTCTTCTTTTTCTGGTATGGCTGTTAATCAAACAATCTTAGCATTTTATTCTATTTTTAGCTATCTTGCGTGTCATTGTTTTTGCCATTACCAGGGAATTTTCCCTTTCTATAGTTGTCATGGCTATTTCATACCCGTCGTTCAGTTATGTGCAATATCTCAGTGAGTATATCAGAAGCTCTTCTGCATTTTGGTCTTTAGGGCATTATATAAAAATCTTTTATATGCATGTACATGAGATGGCCTTCATGTTCTCTTGAGTTTTATATATATATATATATATATATATATATATATATATATATATATATATATATATATATATATATATATATAAAACATGGGGAAGGGTGGAGAGGGAGTGGTGCGGGTCGTCATAATAAAAACAAAGAAAAAACAAAAGAGCACTAGGATGAGGAGGTGCCGCGCGCCTGCTGTTTCTGTTACCATGACAACGTAATTAATCGTGTGCGCCGCCATTCTGCCAAAGTATAGCCCTCATGCTAGGGCTGTAACTGAAGGGGACCTTGGCGCTAGCGTCGAAAGAGCGTCTGCTCAAAAACAGCCAATGGCAGCCATGCGGAGATTCACCCCTGGGCTTTTACTGTTATGTATTTGTCGCTCGCTGCTAGACGCGCCTATCGTGCTTTGGCGCTTCTTGTTTATGCGGTCTCTCAACGTGTTAGCAACCGAATATGACAACCACGATGACCACGCAATCCGTGTGTCGAAAATTTGAATGTGTATAGAATTATTTTTGTGTACTTCGTGTCGTCGGCTGCGCACAATAAAACATGAAATTGAAGCAAAAATGCAACAACTTTAATCCCATTCACAGCAATCAGTAAGTACAAGAGCAGACTGTGTCACTGAGGAAGCCATTCTTTTCTGGCACAAACAGAATCACTCGCAATAATTTTTTTTTTTAGTGACGGCATTATGAAGTTACTTTTGTTTTGTATTGTCTATGGATGCAGCACCCATGTGCTCATATTGGCTTTAGTGTGAATACGTTTCGTTGCAACATACATGATACAGTAACGACACCATCAGCCTTTTCCATTCGAGCTGGAGAAAAAAGAACGTTTAAATGCGCAAGCATTTCTATGCCATACACCAAACGAGGAAAACCGTCCATCCATCCGTCCGTCACGTAAGACGAGGTTGCTTTCAAGACAGGGCCCGCAACAGTGAGCGAATCGATCTTCGTGCGGCCTCTCGCTTCAACGCGAACTAAGCGGCGAGAGCACAGCGCACACGAAGCTATCAGCACTGGGCGCGGTCTGTCCACATCGCAGATCACTTTCAAGACTTAGCCGTCGCCGGAGTACGGTTGATCACGTTTGATAACGGTTCGCATTGAGAGGAGGCAGCGCCATCGACCACGTCTACGTACGAGGTCCAAGGTCCATCTATTATAGATAGGTTGCGGAGCTAGGAACGAGAAGCGTGCCAAAACCTATTGCCAGTGGCATCAGTTAGTGGTGCACGATTGAGGAGTGACTAGGTGAGCGGGGGACTAAATTTTTAATCTGAATATTGTCATGCGAGTAAATATTTCGTTTCCAATATTTTTGCTGCACTGAAACAAGAAATGTTTATTTTTTTCTATTTTACAAATTATTAGTTCATTCTTGGTGACCGCTATTAACCAGTTATTCTGCCACAAATAATAGCTGGCCTGTGCAAGCCAGCTAGAATGGCGGTGCTCACTTGAACGCAGAGATTTCATCCGAGTTCCTTTATTTCCTTGCGTGTTTGTTGAAAGTGTGGCGTGGGCTTCACTTCACGCGGAGCGCACCGCGTAGAAATGGCGCGTTACGTTCGTTCACTGTCCGTGACATAAGCTCTGAGTGTCCTAGAGACAGCAAAATGAGTAAGTCGAATGTTTTATAAACGATAATGTGGTGCGATGTTGTCTGATAACTGTTGGATATGAATACATGATCGAATGATTGTGTGAAAAGGTGTCGCATATGCTGCTATATATTACGACTGCGTGCTGGCCATAGTCCTTTTTATCCACTAAAACGTATGTTTTCTTTGGTCATGTATAGTGGGTTCATTATTCTAGACCAATAAAAGTGAAGTTGCTTTTAAAACCTCTCTGGCAATATCAACTATTTCCATTCTAATTGCTTACCTTCCTAAGAAACCTTCAGGAGCAATTGCCGCCAATAACAGTCTATGTTCACCTTACGACGTACACCACTACTATAGTTTAATGACGCGCCGGCGCGTCAGCTGAGGCGGCTCGCAAGCTCGCCTCAGGCTCAGAAGAAAAATAACTGCTGGCGTAACGGTCAAAATATCAGACCCATAGAAATTCAAACATTCGCACCAAACAGCGTAAACTATCGACGTCTCTTCCATTACCCGGTCTGACGTTGTGCTTTTTCCTTCTTTTTTTTTTTTTTTACGTAAGTTGTCCCCTGACATAAACGTGGCGACGGTTGCTCCACGTCGCCATTTTCTTCACATGTAGGCTTTTATGGTAGCTTCGCTGCTAGTTTACATATATATTGCGAGGTCTATAACATGAGTGAACATTGTTGCTACTAGCCCCTTATTCGTCGTCTTAGGCTGGTCTCGGTTAAAATTTCGGTGTTGCATCCACGCTTCTCCGTTTCACGATTCTTTCGCGGTGTTTCTCGCAATTAAAGTAAACACATCAACATACGACGACGAAACAGCAGGTGATTCGTAGCAAATGCTTACGCATCATTTACATAACTCCCGCAGAACATTCTGCATGTAATTCTTCCATTCTGCCATAGGGCGCATACTACACGCGTGTTTGGTTTGGTAGCGGAGTAATAAAAAGATGTTAATTAGACCACAAGGCTACCTTTAAAATTTTTATATCATAATGAATCGCCACATATGCTCCAGAGGGCAATGAGTTTCCAAACGAACTGCTGAGTTGTAACTAATACTCCTTTAGTACTTTTTCTTTATTCGCTTGGATTGTCACGCGGAAGAACGTCAGTATGATACTAAATAAAAGAATGCAGGCCCGTTTAATAGACATACTGCAGCAGTGACTTATAGAATATAACAGGTTTTTATATTGGCCAGTGCACGTGTTGACAGGAACTTTCTAATGTTGTGAATACCAATACGCGAAAATTCTTTGATATTAATGATGAGAAAGTTACACATTATTTGTGAAAAGGGCCTGTGCTTTATTAAAAACATATTTTAAATTCGACTAGATTCGCTTCTGGCCCTTTTCGATTACTACTATTTGCACACCTCTAGAAAGGTGGCTGAAGCTATGGGCAGTAGGAGGCGGATCGGTAAAAGCATCCTCATTGGCATTGTCAACTGAGGAGATTATACGTGCGTATTTGGAAATAAATTCTAGCAATCTGTTCGAATGGCCGTTTCGATGGCGGTAATGTGGGAAATATAGCGCATTCTTTGTGAATGCTGCGCTTTCCGGACATACTTGCCAGTCGAGATGCATTAAATAATTAGTCAATACGGGTTTCTGTCATGCCTACTTCTCTCCCACTTTTTCTTCGTTCGTCTTGCGCTAGGTGCATTGATTCAAATCGGAAATTGAGGTCATTTGATACGTTAATTGCTAAAATGGTTACGCTATAAAGTTGATATTGGCGTGGACGCGCATGCACGGATTTATCTGCCAGGCTTCGACCAATGAATAGGCCGGTTGAAGTATTGCGACTTACCGGTACACCCTTCAATGTCTTCCGTTGAGATAGTGCTGATCAAGAAGGTTTATTGAATCCTCCGTGCAAGTACATATCCGTTATCCAATGACTATTTTTCGGAAGATCAATACCTGAAGTGTCGCTAAACAACAGGCGACATCTCACGCCCGTAGTAAAAACTTACTCTTTAGCCTTTTATAGAGAAATTGCTTTCAGCTCTTTTTCGAACGGTGTGAACAGAACGCCAGTTTTGCTCCTCACCCTCTCGCTGACACATTCGTACCCCACAGCAGTGATGCAGCCCGTTCTAAAATCACTGGTATTTTGTTTGTTTTATGATAGTCGTTCTCGGGACTGCATATCAAACTGCGTCGAAGCACGCCAAAGCATGCGCGCCCTACTAAATCCTGAAATACAGCGCCATCTGGAGCCACCGTATTCATCCATTCTCAACAAAAGTTGCTCGACTTCCCACTAGGTCCCACTGAGTGTCAAGTCGCTCTATATTTTGGCTGCTGCAGCGATTGCACCAATAAGAATGAGGCATTAACTTTGAATAATGCAGAATGAAAACATGAAAATAAAATAAATACCACAAGGATTGGTGAAAAGGTGAAAGACGCGCGAAGTGTGGTCCGTTAAAAAAGCTTTCGAGTCAGTTTGCATATATTTGCACAATGAATGTTCCAGGAGAGGTTCAGGCCAGCTAATGGCTTCATGATCTAAGGTAGAGGTCATGGGTCCGATCCCGAGCGCGGCGGCTGCATTTCGAGGGGGAGGGGGGGGGGGGGTAAAATGCAAGAGCACTCGTGTACTTAGATATTGGTGCACATAAAAGAACCCCGGGTGCCAAAATTACCTTGAATAACCCCCCCACTGCTGCGGCGTTATACTTAATATCAGACCAGTGTATTAGCACGTAAAACTAGAATGTTATTGTTCGCGAACCCCGAATACACGGTTGAAGCCCCGCAATAGCTTTAAGGTTTGATAACTAGTTCTCCTTTACTGAAAAAGTACGGAACCCTTTATTATTCACCGCTGCCCTCGATGCAGCGCTACGTTAACTTTGCATGTAATTAAACATTTAACGAAACAGAAAACCGCTGAGTTGGCGGATACTTGTCATTTAACGTAACGCGAATATTGACGATGTAAAAAAAGAGAGAAC
Organism: Dermacentor andersoni; assembly: GCF_023375885.2. Lineage (NCBI taxonomy): Eukaryota > Metazoa > Arthropoda > Arachnida > Ixodida > Ixodidae > Dermacentor > Dermacentor andersoni. The sequence continues at coordinate 25,315,378 of NC_092815.1, forward strand.
AGGACAAATGCATAAACATAATTCAGAAATAAACAAGTCAAAATTATAACCCAGATACGAGAGCATGCTCATAGAATATATACAATGGCGCGAATAAGTTCTTAGAAGTTACCCAACTACACATCCTAAAAGATTTAGTGCTGTATAACAGGGTGCAAATAAAATCTATGTAACAAGAAGTGGTGGACGGTGAGTAAAATATTTTTTTTTTTGCGTTTGGACATAGCTGGTACTCGCAAAAGGCAATTTTCTTCTTTCGAGAGCCCTGATATACATATATATATATATATATATATATCGCTAACCTGCATATCGCCGAGCTAAATTTCATATTGAAAACTACTAAACGCAAATGTCCCATGGAGGCCTTATCTAAGCTTTAATCACATTGGAATGCGTCTGCTTAGGGTTCGAAGCCATTGCTTTCTTTACAGGGGCGGTGAGGAAGTTGAAAAATGAGCAAAAAATCTCAAGGGCCTATGATACAGTAAGAAAAGCGATAACTCTTAAAAAATACTTTATTTTCGCACGCACTTTCCCGTCGGGGTAGAACAATTTCAAACAGCCTGGTCATCCTGCGCCGGTGCCGCTTGTGCCAGATAGCCCGAGACTATCTTCGCGTTATGCCAACCCTCCGTAGCGCTTCCTGCGTTTCGGTGAGCTGCTTCTGGGCCGTTGGGGTCAGGGCTGCAGTCGTGCCAGGTGCAACAGATTCATTTGTAGGAGTTGCCGCTGTAAAACTGCTTTCCTGTTTTGCTGCTGGCGCTGCAGTCACCGCATTTGCAACTTGTGCAGAAACAGCAGGGCCCTGTGTGCTGTTTTGTGCGACGTTAGCATCGCCTTGTTGCTGTTGCGCAGAAAGTGCCTGTGAATTTTGTGAACTTTGCTGTGTAGTTCCGCCAGCCAGAGTGTGCTCAGAACTGGGGAACTGTTGCTGAAGTGTCGTCTTTGTGCCACCATTTTGTTGACGCTCGGCCTCCGGCCCAACCGATTGCGGAATCGTTGTCTGCGATTGGTGGCCAGACATTTGACCCTGCGTTCCGGTGGCTATTTGGCTTGGAGAAGCATTTAGGTTTGTTGGAGCTGTGGCAGCAGCTTGAAGCTGCGATTCCTGAAAAGGGTACTGCCCCGGCCCAGAAGGCTGACGGGGCACTGTTGGTGTGGCAGTCTGTAGACCATTTGTAGCTGCCTGAAGGTACGCACCTTGTGGGAAGCGCTGCTTTGGCTCTGCAGATAGCATTCCGAACCATTGATTTCTCGCAGAGTCTATTGGAAATGACGGCTGAAACGGCTGCCTCGTTGTTGGCTGCCTCACGGAAGGTGCTAGTTGTACCAGCGCTGAATTAGTCCCAATCTGCTTTTCTTGGTTTCCCCCCAGCCCTGCCAAGAGCGCGGATTGCGAAAGTTTATTTTGGTTCCGAGGGACTCCGTTCATTTTTCGCTCGTCGTTCAGCCACATTGGCTGCGCTGTTGCTTGTTGCCCCGCGTTTGGCGGCACCATCGCGACTGTCCCGGCAGCCCATTTGGTAATAGCGTTTCCTTGAAGCCCAAATCCAAGGCTTTGGAGTTTGGTTTGTGCGAAATTTTGCGGCTGGTTTGCGCCTTGAATTTTTGTAATGGGCAGAGAATTGCGTTGAGGCATCACTGCATTGCTTTGAACGGGAGTGTACGCCTTCATGCCCTTGGGCTGTACTGCCTTTTGTTTATGTGACTGGTACTGCCAGGGAAACTTCTTTCGACTAGCTGGTTGAGCACCTGTTCTGGCCACTTGCGTCAGTTGTCTTGAGCCCTTTAACATTTGTTGGTTATTACCGCTTGCAAAATCTCCGATGGTTCCCTCTTCGTAAAAATTTGATCCAGACGGCGAAAGATTCACTACAAACCCGGAGGGACCCCGATACAGTGCAACGGTGTCTGGTCTTTTGTCAAGTCCTAGCCCCGACATTAGCCATAGAGGCATGTCATTTTCAGATAACGAATCCAGAGGAGACTGGAAGGTCGACGATGAAAGCATCTCGAGTGACATCGGGCCATTGAGAGGATCTGTACGGAAAAAAGTAAACGCAAAAGAATGTCTTTTATTTGTGATGCAATTAGGTCAGTGCGCAGTTATAAATTCACCGAGATATCCTCACATGGTGCGTATCACAATGAACAGGCGTGTTTTTAACGGTAGCATGGTTGCGAACTGAGCCGGAGCTCAACCGTTATTTTCAGCCGAACCACAAGTGATCCAAACTGTTATTTTTCCGACATCCTTGAACTGAACCCAAAGCGTAACTTATTGGAGCAGCCTTTACGAACCGGTTAGACAAGCCGTTCAGAAAACCATAGCGATCCTCTTCTAGGGCACGTGAAGAAAGACAGGTTATAACAAAACCCAAAGCATCCAGTTGTTAATTGTCAAACGATTCCCGCGATTCAGGCAAGAGTCAAATAACTTAGAATAACCTAAACTAACTTCCGACACCTTTTATGCCGTTTCATGCTGTTACTTTTTTGTGCAACTAAGGCTGCCACTTATGCGATGAAAATTCGGACACTTTACCTGTGCTCGTGCATCTTGCTGCAGTAAAGGAGCCAGAACAATTCTGTTCGACCTCCTGTACTGTTGTGAAACTTATCACCCAGTACTAATTGTCCTTTTCACACTATAACTGTATTGGGTAAATATATATAACTGGCGTTATTCTTGCAAAAGCTACAGCGGTGTGATATATGAAGTCTGCAAGGCCTTTATGGGAGCAAAACCCGATACAGCTCCTCGAACCTATGTAAAATTTACGAATTTCCTAAAGAAAAATGCTTACGACAAAGAGTCGCACCAACGTTTACAGATGTCTAGTTAGCTTTCTCATAACGAAATTCAATTCTGGGGTATTGCGTGCCAAAAACCACGATCCGATTATGAAGCAAGGGGGAGGGGTGCAGGGAGGCTGGCTCCAGAATAATTTTGATTACATTGAGTTATTTAACGTGCACGCAATAAATCGTACACAGGCATTTTGTATTTCGGCCCTACGAAATGCGGCTGCCGTAGCGGGGATTCGATCCCGCGACCTCATTCTTAGTAGCGCAACACCATAGCTACTAAGCCACCACGGCGGGTAACTTTTTCATAGCAAAATTAGTATTTTCGTGATAATAATTGTTTCTTTTACTGATGTTATTACCATTCCAGTGTGCATGGCATATCTCGTTGGCAGTTAACGGGGAAGGCTTTTCCTGCTGCTTTCTGAGACGGACGCTGTGCTAACAATTGATTTGGTGCAGATGAAGACATTCATGGATGCAGACACATAAAGCTAAATCACTCAGCGGTTGATTGAATGAAGATATAAACATTCATCATACTTTGCTGGTGAAGCAGCGCACTGACACGGACACGGTGAAGACACCGCGTCCGTGTCAGTGCGCTGATTCACCAGCAAGGTATGATGATTACTCACCAACTAGCCCAACTTTCCAGATTACTGAAACTAGAAACATTCAGCTATACTGATGGCCTCGCCACCAATAGCAGTTCATTTCCTGCGTTGTAATTCTGTTGCGGGTTTTGCTTAGCGATAGTTAAACAAATTTCTGTAAAGCTTTTCCGGCATATCATCACATGAAATCCCCACTGATTCAGATTGAGTGTTACTTAACCATTGTCACACACCTCCTGTCTTTTACGGAGAAATTTATTGGCCAGGAATCATCGCTACAATAGAGATTTTTCTGCGACTCCGAGGCAGCCTTACAAAGCAAACAAAACGCAATGCACCTGTGACCCGATGAACAACTGGTATCGTAAACTTGACAGGCCTCTTCACGTAATTGTCACAAGGAGCGTTGCATAATTTTGCAGTGGCTCCCTAGACACTACAATACCAGCGGGGACGATCACACCACTGAAGCCGCTTGATCTGCACATGCGAGCGGTTGACATGTTTTACGAGGAAGCCTTAGCTCTTGCCCAACTCCGACGCGGCCTATTCAAATACATGTAACACGCAAAAACGTTGTTCTGAGATAACCCCTGGACCAATTGTAATGAAATTTGTTGCATTTGAGAGAAAAAGTTAAATTCTAGTGACTGTTGGAAGCAGAATTTCTATTTAGGTCTGGAATTGTGTTACGGGAATTTTCAAAAATTCGAAGGTTTGAAAACAATAGAAGCACGTAGTTTACTAATTCATAGCTCTGCATCAAGAACACATATCACGGTTCTGTAAACGGCATGCATTAGATAATTGAAAGCGGCCAAATTCGATATGTCATTTTACATCTTACGTGAACTTGTTACGTTGTCTACAAGGGTTCTGCAATAGCTGTATTTGCATATTAATAGATTTTTTTGAAATTCCTGTGTAGCATATCAATATTGTCCGCTTTAGATACACTATAAGATGAAGTTCCCAAAATTGTATTATCGTTTTTCGTTGCCGAGTTACAGAGTTGTAAACTCGGTAGTTTCGTTTTTGAATGTTTTCGATTTTTGCCAATCTTTAATAAAAAATTAACGACCTAAATCGAAAATTTAAAACAAACAGTGACTAGATTTTAAGCTCGTCTTCTAAATGCAACAAACCTGGTCCAATTTGGTGCAGTGGTTGCCGAGAAAAACGAATTCTCCTTTTACATGTATTTAGATAGGAGCCCCCGAGCTAAAGCTTCCTCTTAATGCTACAGCGTTAAGGGCCCTGTGTCGCAGAAAATGCGGTGTCGGTGGCCGCATCGCTGTAGTTGTGCGTGAGCGAAAACTGCCGTATATATTTAGGTATATGTATGCCATTCCTTGCTATATGACATGCGGTATGAGCGGGTTATATTGCCACACAACTTTATCCTAGAGTTGCTCAAACCTTGTTCTTACATTATTCACGAAGTTATTCCTCGTAATTTGGACAATGACAGCCCACAAACAAACGTCATGAAACAAAAGATCGACAACGCATGGCTTTCAAGCTAAATCTTCTCACACCTAAAAACGAGAAACGTTCCGAAATGACGTTTTGTCATTTATTTTTACACGGGAACTATATCGCCAAAAAAGAAATTCCCCCTTGGCATAATGAACTATACACCTTGCACTATTTTTCCTCGTAGTCGCCACCGACATTGAGGCATTTGTCGTAGCGTGCAGTCAGTTTGAATAAACCACTCTGGTAAAACTCGGTGCGCTGCGATGCTAGGTAATATCGAGCAGCCTGCTCCATCTCAGCATTGTTTTGGAACTAACGTCCTGAGAGTGCGGCTTGTCCTGTACTCTAGTAATGTTGTTGCCATTCGTGGATATGGAGAGAGGCCCACTTCGACCTCCATCCTCCACACTCTGCCTTCTTTCCCTGAACATGCAACAACAGCGACCAACCGTATGACGAGACATGACCTCTTCACCATACACGATCTGTAGGTGGACACACTAGTCCCATGTGCCCATTCATACCGGATAACAGCATGCACTTCCAGTGGCGACCAAGTTGCCAGCACACGTCTGTCTGCCATCGTGATTTGCACTCAAATAACCTCAGGCACGCACGTCTGCTGCTACTCTCTTTTCTTCGGCATTTTGTGCAAGCGTCATTCCTCCTCTACTGACGCTCCTTCCGTCGTTGAACCAGCAAACTGCGTGGATTCTTATGGCTATTTGTTTCACCTGGTGTACCATGTTCTCTTTAAGAAAATGTCGAAACTTACATTCGGAACTTTCCTCGTATTAAAAGTGCGAAACAACAGAAAATTGAAAATGGTGTAATTTTATGGCGCATCTGTGCACTACCTCCGGGATTAGTCCACGAAAGAGGCCTAATTTCTACCAGAAAGCTCGCCTTCGTATACAGCGATCTCTGCCAGCGTTTCTCGGCAAACATTACAGTTGCATAAGCTGCAGTTGCCGGGAAGCGTGAGAAGCAGTTAGAGATATTTGAATGCTATCGGCGCTCCACTCTTCTTCTTTTTTTTTTCGCTTTTGTGAACTGAGGCTCTGGCCTGGCTGTACTCAATCTCCCGTGAATATGTGAGCATTGTCCCTGTGGGACTCTGAAAGTTTTCATCGTGTGTCGTTTACATTCACTGTCCCTGAATATACCGTGACTACATTTACCGCCTGTGCTACCTCACGACGCGAACAGACTATGCTGTACCATTTGTGGCTCGGCGTAACATTTACTAACTTTTATGCTTTGCGTACTGTAATGGGTGACAACTCCACGTGCGACCCATGCAGCTGTCACTAGACACTAACACACATTATCTGCGTCTGCCCGCGCTATAGCGGCGAGAGGCAAGTATGCATAGTGCTGAAGGAACTGTAAAATCGGTCACCATTAGAACGAGAAGTTCGAGGCTAGTGCTTTTCAAGAAACTCCGCGCCGCAGCCTTTTTATTCGCTCAACTCAGGTTCCTGAGGTATGCGGGCCTTCGTGGCAGACTCTAGGAGCGCCCCCTCATACAACTGTTTAGGGCGCGTAGTTACATTGTTTGTGCTTGTCTCTCGTTCTCTCTCCCCATTTTCGTTCTCTTTCCCTTTATATGCCTCTACCTCATCCCCCATGCAGGTCAGCTAACAGGAACCACCTTTGGTTAACTTTCCTGCATTTCTGTGCATCCTTTCTGCCTCTCTTGTCCTTGCCGTTTCGTTTTCCCGCCCATTAACTTTCTCATTTGTACCAACACATGGATAAATGCCCTCTTTTTATTAAAAAGCTTCTTAAGATATATCAGTCCTTCTTGATTTACATAGGTTTCTTATAACACTGTTCACTATTTGATAGACTTTGAATGCAAGATCGTCATCTTTGCCGACGGAAAGAAAGGGAGTTGTAGGAAGCATAACATTGTTAATGTGATCCGTGTTCGATATTTATACCTGCAACCGCACCTAAACTTTTTCTAATCGCTAAAAGAATATCCGATGATTACAATACTCCATCGTGCGAAATTTGAGGCAAATGCATACGTGTTTTCATTTCGTAGTATACTGAGGCAAATTATTTGCGACCAGAGCCTCCGCACCGACTGGTTGTGGGCCAGTGGCGTTAGCACCTTCGCAGAGGAAAGGGCATTATGGGAACGCTGGCATGATGAAAGGCATCGAAGCCAGCTGTGGAACAAGACGACGACGACGAACACGCTAGCTGCGGCACTAGCTCGTTGGCGCGGTTATACCGAGGAATGGCAGCGCTCAACGCAGGAACGGGCACCAAAGAGCGGCGCTGTAAAATATCTTTTGCCCAGATATGGGTAAAAAGCGATCAATGCACTTTAATAACAAGCAAGCCCTTGTAGTTACACAATATTCCAGTGTACTTTTTATTATTATTATTATTAATTTTATTTATAGGCTATAAAAATCTGTATTATATCAATGGCATGTTTCCAACATTTACGGCTTTCCAAATCTTACCCAAGAAAGTCAGCTTCCACGAGCAAACTCTAGGAAGGACAAAAAAATTATTACGCTGCACGCGCACCAATGGCTGCTGTGTTCGCCGCTTCTGTAACGTTGACCATGAATAGATCCATGACATCAAACACACACACAAAAAAGAACTTTGGCAATCTTGGCAAGGCTCTTCATACGAAAATAGCGTAAGCTAAGTAAAGCAGTATGCTGTTTCTTTATTTAATTCAAAATGAATGAATGAATAAAGCCTTTATTTTAAGGAAGGGGACGGCTCTAGGCCGCTGATGGGGATTAGGAGGGAAGGGAATGTGGGTACCCAGACTGTTGGCTGAAACACTTCATCTCAGTCTGGGATCTTCCGCTTTATGCAGGCTCAGGTGCATGTTCAGGTCCGCCGCTCTCACATGGGCTGATCGACCCCTTCTACACTACTCGAAACAGGCCACTTTGTCTGCCATATGTCGCAATGGCTTTCTAGTGTTCTAATGTCGCAACGACATTAGAACACTAGGAATTGCAATTCAAAATAAAAATATTGCTGTGCTTTAGAAAATAGAGGGTGCTAAAGGTTTAATGCTGTACGCTGCGCTGTGGCTATGGTACAAGCACGCACAAGAAACCTATAGCGTTTAAACTCCTGACGTTCTTCCCGGTTCTGCTAGGCATCACATGTGATACGACAATGGTTCCTGTGACACTGACAATAAAAGAACGAGGCACGGTAAGCCCCGCGTTAAATCTGCAGACCGGAGCTCCTATCCACAAAATATCTCATGCTATAATTGTTTGTAATAGAACACTCCAGCCAATCCTGATGCTGGACGTACTATTAGAGAAGGCCGCTGGCATAAAAAGAGAAATGGTGGAAGCGAGAGAGAGAGAGAAGGAGAGAGGAGCACAAACAAAGCGTACACACTATATAGAGCGGTAGGGGACGGTGTTTTTAATGTATATCGTGAAGGCCCGCCGACCGTAGAAATCTTAGTAACGTGAATAAGGCATTCAGCACGGATGTTGTTTGGAAGCACTGGCCTAGAGCTTTTAGTTCGGATATTGGACGATTGTTCAGTTGGTCCAGCACTATGTACATCACTTGGCTCTCAGTAACAGACAAAGATAACATGCACGAGTGCCTCACCACAGCTGCATGTGTCGCACGTGGGGCTTTTGGCCAGTCTAATAAGGAAGCTATGTGAGTTTGTAAATGCAACGCCTAGCCACAGTTGGTACAGCATGGTATGTTCTCGTCGGGGTAAGCCAAGTGGTAGATGCATCTGGGTATCTGAAGTCAACGAACGCAAACGGCACAAAGGGCAAACGTTCGAGTCCCACAAGTGCAAATTACTTTCAAATTACATCGATCGCAGCTCAGCCGCAGTGTCTGTTCGCGAAAGCGGAATCAAGACACATTGACCACTTTCATGTGGAGATGGGGTGGCTCCGTCTATGTGGCCATTCCCGCTGATGTCGTAGTATCCTGGAACCTATCGAAAAATTATGTAGTGTCCCTTGTCATGGCTGCGGTAATATATATGTCGAATTTCTGAGGCCAGTTGTTCATTGGGTCTGTGGGGCAGTGAGCTTTGTATGCACAGAAGGGCTGCCTTAGAATCACTAAAAACTCTGCATTGTGGTGGTAGTTCCTTATTAATGAAATAAAGTACAGTACGCAGCGCCCGCAAGTTCTGTAGCTGTCGATGTGGTAACACATGAAGTCTTTAACTTGCGACATGCCACATGCGCGAAATTGACCGACACGCCATTTCACGGGCGCCCCACGCACCCCGACACACAATCTCAAGGAAATCTCAGGGCTTATATTACAAGGAAAAATATTCTTACGCTACAACTTTTCGAGAACGCACGTGCCAACCATTCATGCTAACGGACATATTATTCGTTATAGCGGTCTGCTATTGGCACACAACGCTTACCAACCACAAGCTTGGTGAATTCGGTCCGGCAAGACGAAGAAGAAGCACGAAATGGAAAGCCAGGGCGAGTTGGAACTTAAAGTACAGGGACGCCCACTGATAGGGGAAGCACCTCATTAGTATTCAAGAACCTTGTAAGAGTGTAAATTCGGTATTAAAACTAGCAGACAATTTGGCTTTAGATTTTGCCGGGATGATGACTGCAGCAGGAGAGCTGTTATGTTTTATCGAACCATCTTTGTAGACATGTTGCCGAAATCTGTGGGCGTTCTGTGCTCCAGACTTGATTGTTTCAAAGCTTGCAACCGCGCTGAAGCTTTCTTTTTGATGCGCGAAATTGTCAATTGTACTTGTGGGCGGTTCAGACACCACAATGGGGCTGATGGCCGTGTAGCAAACGTGAATTGTGTTGGCAAGTATAGCTGATGTCTTAGAATACTTTTGGCAAATGTTGAATGAGACCTCCTGACTGACAAGCAAGCTATATGGTGTGTGGGAATCCGAGTCAGGTGTCGGATGTGCGCTCTCTGGACATCTGTATCAATATAGACTGTCGTAGGAGAACCTCTGGCAATGGCTGCTGTCGCAAACGATGATGTATTTTTGTGGAGACCAAGACTAGTTCTGAGTACTTGAGTATACACACTATGAAGTGTGCGAATATTTGTAGTGCAAGTATTTAGTAGTACAGGTGAGCTGTACAGCAGAAAGCTCAAAAATTGTGCTTTACGTAATTGCAAAATTCATGGTACTGCAGCGCCCTAGGACTTATCGACAAGAAACTCGAGAAGGTCCAGAATGGAGGCAATACGTTTTGTTATGTACGAGACGTGAGAGCTCCAAGACAAGTATTTACCAATGATAACGTTAAGAAATCGGTGCGTTCGTCTGTATGGTACATTTTGGCCATTAATCCGCAGAGCTAACGGTACTATCGCATGCGAGTAAAAGCAACGAGTTCACACTTCTCAGGTGAAAGCTCCAGGCCTTGCCTTCTTAGATATGTTGACGCGGCCATTGAAGCCTTCTGAAGTCGTGCGCGGACTTGTGCACGTGTCTTTCCTGAAGGCCATTTGGAAATATCGTCTTCGTATACGGAGAGCTGTAGGCTTTGCGGTAACCAATCGGTGACACCAACGAGCCCCAGTTTGAACAGGATAGGGCTAAGTACTGTGACGTGCCTTACACCATGCCTGGCAGAACTAGACCGCGCTGGTCCGTCTTCAATCAAAACAAAGAACGATCGTCCATTTAAATAGCTGCGTATCCAGCGAAAGACGCGTCTACCAATCCCTACAGCTTCTAAGGCATCCAGAATTGCGTGGTGATCTACGTTATCGTAGGCACCTTTAACATCAAGGAAAAAGGCCGCAGTGATTCGTTTCAGGTGTTTCTGGTGCTGTACATACGTTAGAAGGCCCATAACACTATCTATTGGTGAGTGTCCGCATCGAAAGACAACCATTATCTCTGGATAGACGTTGTAAAATTCCAAGTACCATTCTAACACTGTAAAGATAATTCTCTCCATAAATTTGTCGACGCAGCTGGCCAGTGCTACTGGATGGTAAGATGTCAATTCTAATGTAGATTTGCAAGGCTTGAGGAGTGGAACAAGGTGAGTGGATTTCCACGTGGTAGGGACTACGCCGTCACGCCATGATACGCAATATAGGCCAAGAAGTGCATCATCTGGCCTCTTGACGAAGGTTTGGAAGCGTAGATTATGTGATGCCATCGGCCTTTGGAGATGAAGGTCACCTGCACCCTGCGAGTGCGGCTTCCCGATTTCGATGGAGAAACGACTGTCCATACGAGGATCTCGGAACCAGGGGTGACAATAGGAATATGTGTGCAAGACTGGAACATCGGCTCTGTGATTCTTGCGCAGTAATCTTCTGCTACGTCGACTCCTCGGTGTCGTTGATGCAGGGCTAGAGATTTAGATGAACAGTGCTGTTGAGGAGCTGTTCGACGTCTGCGTACTGTTCTCCAGACAGCCGAAAGAGGTCCACGTGGACCAAAACACTGACAGAAGGCTTCCAATGTTTATTTTGCAGCAAAGCAATGTGACGTTGAATTTTCGTTTGAATGCGTCTGGCCGCTCTAAGGTCGTAAACTAATTTAGTCCGCCTGTATCATCGCTCCGCTCGCCGGCGGATAGCACGGAGACGCTGTATTTCAGAGGGGAATAGGTTTTTGCGCGTTGGTTATTCATCGTAATACTAAAAACATAGCGCAGTAAGGACAAAGGACAAGTGCAGCGCTTGTGCTGTCTCCACTTGTCTTTTGTCCCTACTGCGCTACGTTTCCAGTATTACGCTGCATGTCCGCCTTCGTGGCATTCGTCTTCCATAAGTGATTAAACATTGTTTGTTGATAATCTGATGAAGCCGATTTTGCTAGGCCCTTTATTTTCAGGCCCTGGTCGTTTCCGTGGGTTTCTATATCTGTGAACCAATGGACGCTGCCAGTGAGACATCGCGAGACAAAATCTAAGTCTAAGCAACTGCTGTACGCCCGCCATTGCAGCAACGTGGGACTGCCATCGCTGAGGCAGCAAAGTTCATGGTCACAGGCAAACGAAACAAAGTTTCTTCCTTTCGAATTTACCTTCATGTTTCCCTAAAATGAATGATGCGCGTTAGAGTCCCCACCAACAATCTATGGGCCAGGAGTCGTATCTAAAATGGCACTCAAATTTGGCGAAAGGTTCATTGCAGAGTGGCACATACCGAGTGCACTCATGCGCAGCTCGCTAAAGCGTTGGCGTGAGAGACGTTCAATGAAAAGCGGCACACGCCCAGTGCAATTTGTGGCACAACCTGCTAAAGCGTCGGGTTGCTGCCCTTGAAGAACCTTTGTGATTTGGGTTGGATTCAGCTCAGCATCATTTAAGGAGTCTCTTTCTTCACTGTAGAGCGGCATATCTCCAGTGGCACATACTTAGTTACCCAAGTTGGCATCAAAGATGTTCATTGAAGACCAGCACAGGCCAACTGGCACTTACGCAGTGCTCCATGTCGGCGTCAGAGTTTTGTTGAAAAGCAGTACCTACCCAGTTCGGCATCTACAGTGACCGATGCAGCAGTGAAAGGGGTTCGTTGAAAAGCGGCACATATCTACACATTGCCACATACTACGTGACCCAAGTTCGTCTAACGGTCGGTTTTAAACACTGTTCCCTCAGCCTAGCAGCCCGATGCGCTACCCATTCGACCATGAACTACCCAGTGACCCAGGTAAGTGGAAAAATGGTTAGATATACCAACACATATGCATACATAGCTAGCCTCCGGAAAATGCGCGCAGTACCATCAGAATGCTAATACATTAATGCACAGCAGCCTGAGCCTGAACTTAACCCGAACCGAACATGAAAACGTTTTGGTTCGACACCCTGCATTGGAGTCCGCGCAAGTAGGTGACTCACCACAGCAGTGCTCAGGTCCCTTGTACCCTTTCTACAGCAGCCTAAGCATAACATTTCACAGCACGACATCACCCATAGGACGCGACCAAACTTTTAATGCAGTTAGCATATTTTAGTGCCCTGAGATCCAAGCAGAAGAATATTTCAGATGGATACATCTTGCAAACTCACTGGATGCAATTCGTAAATTGCAATTGGATCCGCAATGTAGCTAATTAAGAAGATAATAAGTGAAAGGTTTCTAATTAGTTGAATATGTATTTCGATTTCTCGTGCTAGTAATGTTCGCCTTTTCGAACAACCCAGCTCAAGGATAAGAATTATGCAACCTGCCACAGGCAATTTTTAACAATTCTGTTCAATCTAAATATGATCACCTTGTATAGTGAACGTCTATACTCTATACAGCCCTGACACAACAGAGGTCGCTGTACTTCGCATACAAACATGCTCCGCGCCATCGTAAGGCATTAAATGGTTTTAGAATGTTTTGAGCAACTGTGTTAATACCACCGCGCGGGTAGGTAGCGGACATTTGTAGGAAAGGGTGGTTATGGAGTGTCCACTCATTTCGCAAGTGTTTCTCCCTGCAATCTCTTTTGATAGTGTTCGAGTCTACTCCACTTTGAGTCCCCAAAGCGCTCATTATATGAACTCCTGTCCTCACCATTGCTATTTGTAGTCATGAAAATACCGGCTGCAGTGCGTTAGTTAGATTTCCCAAATTAGTGCCTCTGCAGCTTGCACGAGCTACTTCACTGTTCATTTCGAACGAGTAGAAAGAAACGGCTGGAGAGGTTGCTCGCGCTCAGCTACCATTTTATACGTTCATGACGTGTAACATATGCTTAAATGAGGAATGATAGGTCAATTAGCTTGTTTGCATTATTGTACGAAATAACCGCTAAGGTAGTTTCGAATAGAATCAGGGCAGCTCTCGTCTGTGATTAGCCCAGAGAACGTCCTAACTTTCGACTGGAAGAATAAACAGTGACTCACATCCATATCATTATTCAAATAAATTAAAACCATACGGAGTAGAACCAAGAACATATTGCGAAAAGGACTTCGATTTAATAGAAATTCCAGCAATTTTAAGGTCGTTGCGTTGGCATGGAAGATAGTGGAGGCGTAAGTGAAGATCTTAGGAAATATGCACAGAAATTCCACGCATGCGATAGCTTTGCACAAGCAATAATTTAAATTTCCAGAGATACAATCTCTTCAAAGCACTCACTGTCTGCTTCAAAAAGTATTGGTAATAAAAAAGCGGAAGTATTAGATGTCAGTATCAAAGGAGGACAGCTGAGCAACTTATTTTCTGCAGATAATACATTCCTGCTCAGCAGCCCTCGTGATGCCTGCATTAGAAAAAAATTGCTGAAAACCCTAACCGCGAGGGTAGGTTAGAGGATTAGTGTTCGGTGCATTATCCACATCGGGAATTATTTACTGATAAAAAGGACATTCTGCCTTCAGCTCGTCATAGCTCGTCACTCGTCATGAGGAAGAGGAATGGTCTTAAATTCTCTACAGGCATCCGGTCAGGTACTTCTCACATTGCAATAAAATATATATTCAATGTGACAGTGTATAACTAATAGTCTAAGTATTTTTTTAGAACTTCACTTTGCCCCTAGGCGGTGCATCTACTTTGTCACCTTGTTGTCCTTCCGAATAGTATCCCCTTCGATCCTCTATGTTTCCTTTGTTGCTGCTCAAGACTCGACACATGGTGTTTCCGGGGTCGTCCGTGCACGAGACATCTCTAGAGGCCAAACAAGAAACACGTCAGGTGATGAATGCAACGGGAACACTAGCGAAGGCATCGGCATGAGAAACTATGAAACTATTTGGTGCGCTTGAGAGCTGTTGTTCAATACATAAAAAATCTATGTATTTTCCTTGAAATTTCACAGCTCGGAATCACATGAAAAACAAAAGGCAGGTCGGGTGCTGCTCGTGGTCGTCGTAATCACGGGAATCTGCAAGCTTGGCGCGAAAGCTGCATACGCCAATTGGATGAAGTGGTTTACCCTGGCTATAGCATCCTACGATGCTGTGAAACAACCTGATATGTAGGTTCGTACTTACGCTTTAGATGTATCAACGGTAAATATGGCAACGGCGAGGCAACACGCTGTGAATCGCAAGGCAAACCGGCACATTTCGTTGCAAGCAGTGCCCAGGAATTTCTTCTACTTAGCCTTTTTCACAGAGAGCGCATCGCTTTCATCGGCGCGGCTCACTTCCATTAATTGTGCAACTTGGCTAACGGTGCGAGAGCTAAGTAGCGCCGTAAATTTCGCTCTGCTATAAATGTCACCAAGTTACGGAAACACGCTGGAATCCTTTGGGCGAGTGCAGCTGTTTGTGACCCCCGAGTCATTGCCCAGTCACGAGTTCTACAGCCTATAGCGAAACAAAATGTGGAAGCGAAGCGCCGAGAGAGTCACGGTTCATTCTCTTCTCCCGAAATTAGGTAAAAGTTAGCAGCGCTACTACGTATAAATGACTACGCATATAACGTCAGGTGTTTCCGACGCGCCGGGCTAGAAAGCAGGATTTCGTTAAGCTGAATCTTGACGACGTCAAACGTGCGACGATAGCAAAAGTATTTCACTGGAATTCAAACGTGCCTCCTTTACACGTAGTTCTTCCAAGCAGCTATAACGTAAGTAACACGATTTAAACACTCTGTGTGGTAACATGTCTTAAAGCAATGCTATAGGTTTCGATGCGAGCAAAAAATTCCATTAACTCTTTTACAGCAACTTCCTGGAAATTCGACCACCTTGTCCAGCTTCACTGGCGTTCCTTCCTGCTGCTTCTCAAAGTTGTCGATTAAGGGCGAAGCTTCAATATACGTGTTACGCGGAATCGTATGACTTTTTTTCTTCTATGTTTGGAATTGTGCCATGACGAAGCACATGCGTTGAGCTGCCGCATGCTCTTCTATTTGTGTTTTCGTGTGTTTGATTAATGTTCGCTTTCTTTGCCTAGCACACATACTATACGTTGTCGCGTTGACCGGTCGGTGGGTCAGTCGAGCCTCCGAGTGCATATCTCCTCAGTGCTTAGAACACGATATTGTTAAGCATAAACCGTTGACTGATACCTTTGGTTGCGGCTTTTACAACTGAGTGGGCCATTGCACGAAAGATGATTCGTCCTCTTCTTCGTCGTGCTTGTTTTAAATATACTGCTGTATATAACCCCTGCATGCCGACCGACAAAGTAGTGCCAGTGAGCTTTGTGAGCAATCAAATGAATTACTACATCGAAGTTGATGGAAAGCACAAGTCTAATGCAGTTGTAATGCATTTGAAGGGGAAAGCCTTAAAAGGGCGTAATCGAAAGCATGATTTGAATTTGTTAATCGCTAAGCAGGTGACAATTTCGCTTGGCTGATTCAGCGTTGCTCTGTCCCGCTGTTTATCGTATCTATGCGCAGAAGTAACTGGCGTGGTTGTTATATGGAATAGAGTTAGATTAAAATTTCCGGTATCCCGCAATTTCCCCTCTGTACTAATTTGAATCATACAAAGGTTTTCCTTGGTGAAGTATCAGCTTTAATATTGCAGTACAATATAAGTTATACATTTTTCAACCGAAAACATCTATATTAACTGAAAAGAAAATTAACTTCTTTACGAGATGATCACTATAAATTTTATTCAGCTTTCCAAGTAGTACAACCCCATTTGCGCGATTTTTATGATTATTCAACTTTTATTTTCTAGGTTTTCTTTTAGGAAAGAACACTTAACACATAGCGTAAGCCTCGTTGGTTCAGTAACATCACAAACCCATGGTCCTACCAAATCATCGTCGGCTTGATGTGCGGAAGGAGCCATTATTTCACACCCAGTATGTCTTGGTCGAAGCACATAGATTTAATAACCTCAAAAGCACTGAAAAAGCTAAGCTATCTTTGCCGCACATTGACCACAGCCCCAAGGGTTATTAAACTACTGATGTATAAATCGCTAATCCGGTCTATACTCGGTTGTGCTTCTCCCGTCTGGAATCCACACAAACAGTGCGACATTAATCAAATTGAGGCCATCCAAAAGAAAGCGATCCGCTTCATATGCCGTAGGTACGATAGGTATTTTTCACCGTATACAGCGCTTTTATCCCTAGGCTTAACAACCCCTCTCAGATCGCCGATGCACGGAACCACTGAAGTTCTTGCATTGCATTATTAACTCTTCTTGCCATATATCTTCAGATAACTACCAAACTCCTGCAAAACCATCTAATACTAGAAGTCACCATCACCTTAATATCACATCTTATTTTGCCCGTACGGACACCTTTAAATACAGTCTATTTCCCCCTGTAATCGAGTACTGGAATTATTTGCCTGGTCCTACTCGTTCTCTTCCTTTAAACTTATTCTTGGCGGCCATTGAATAGTATTGGTTTGTGTTGGTTTGTATTGTTCGTATTGCTTGTATTACTTACTATTTTCATTTCTCTGCCTTTCACACCCACTCCTGCAATAGCCCGATCGGGCTGCAGTATGTATAAATAAAATTTAAAAAATCCCTTTACAGCTGCTCTAATGAAATATTTAAATTAAGAAGGCGTTTGTCTATATTACTTATTGGCTTCACATGATAGCATTGTGACTAGTTGCGGATAACTTCAAAAGAAAAGTTTTTGCATCGTGCAGAGGCTTGAGCTTACTTACGAAACGGTTTTTCGGCATAAAACGTCCGCTAGAGAAATATGCGGCCGTGCTAACACAAGTTTTCCAGCTGTTATACATATGGTTGAGACGTCTAGTAAATCGATTAGCATTACGTTTTCTTATATTCATTTTCCAAAACAGGAGGTGCTTCCAAGTGTAACGAAAAAAATTTACCTCACACTGCACGCTATTACGCAGTAGAAAGGCATCATAAAACTGTGGCGGAAGGTGAAAATGGTGACAAAGAACACGCCTCGCATTCGCATAGTGCTGCGCAACTACGCTTGAAATGTATGAACTGCTCAGTAATTTTCTTGTGTGTCTTTGTTTATTCGCCTAATGGCTTAAGCGAGCAGTATCCGTGAGGGGGAAATTATGAAAACTAGGCTCATTTCGCGCACAATGAGTCCGCGTATTTTTGTTGTGAATTTTCGCAGCAGTGCTATAACGATCCGCGTAACTTGTCATTCTCAAGTTCTCCCCCTCTCGTTTACCCTCGAATCTCCTTCTACGCAGAATACTCAATTTCAGCTGTTACATTCGTCTAGTAAGCAAGAGAAAGAGCTTCCCCGAACAGGTTAATATCCCTCGTGAGCTGTAAGAAAATATAGGGCAACAATAGCACACGGACAAAGGGCGTAAAGCCACGAAGAGCCGTCAAGCGGACAACAGACTTGACAAAAGGGGACGTGGGGCACCTGCCGTCTGGTCGTTCGTTTCTCATCTTGTCTCCTAAAGTCGGCGCAAGTTATATCGACTCCCTCTCCACACGAACTTCTCTCTTCTCTGCCGGTTCCCGAAACCCAACATAGCCCGGATGCACCCGCCATTTTGTCTAGACAAAAGAGAAACCGCCGTGGGTATCGCGTGGGCACCGCAGCGATGCGTGTCGCGCTATGGCAGCCCATTTCTGCACCAGGGCGCACGTGCATAACTCAGCGTCCCAAGTCAGAACCGCCGATTTGCGGCATTACCTTCGCGCTTGTGCAGCTTTTTGTATTCGCCGTGGCACACGCGTAAGTACCAACATTAGTATGCGCTATAATATTAGTCCAGTCACGTTTCTGCGTCAGCTAGCCTACATGGTCGTACTTGGATTAGTCGCAATGTGAAATGTTCGATTATTGCTTGGGTAAGGATTCCCGGATATTGGAAATATCAAATGTGAACGAAATCACATTGGTTACTGGGCTCAATAGAAGGAATCGGTGTGTGAAAGTACGAAATGCCCGTTAAGGCTCAATAAAGGTAAGTTACCATTGAAAGTTTGAAGAAGGAAGAACGCGTGCAAGTGAATATACTCTGTGTTCTTGTCTTGAAATATCTTCTCTTTGGTCTACGTAAGTGAAAAATACTCAGTCACTCCTGAAACCTGTGCAAGAGAGAGAGAGAGAGAGAGGGAGAGAGAGTAATCTTTATACAAAAGAGCACACGAGCGTAGGTAGCTCCTCCGCTCTGCAGTGGGTGGCCCCCTCAGTCCAGAAGTCCACGCGGCCTTAGGCGCCCTTCTCGCCCGGCTGACCGGGTTGAGCTGGTCCGTCGGGTAGGAGTTGTACATCGCTCCCAGCGGATGCCTTGTGGTTGGGTGTGTTAAGGACGCTAAATCAGGTGCGCTTGCGCAAGCCCATACCATGTGATAACGCGCTGCGTACTGATCGCAGTGTGGCAACCTCGGAAAAGTGTATCTCATTGGCGCTCTGCCATATTTATTTGTTTTTTGTTTTTTGCCCATACTTGAGCCCTTTTATCTTTAGGGTATTTTAAGTGTTCTGAATCTTTTCATACATCGACAACTTACTGGTTGCTTTTAACTTACAATGCTTTCTTACCTACTGCGCCTGTGCTTGAACATTCTTAGACAACATTGTCAGCGCATACACTTTATGCATGAACTTACGATGCAGAACAGTTGCAGTTTCTAAGAGAAAGCTTCGGTGTTATTAACGGGCACCTTTGATGAAAATAGCGTCCATATGTCAGAAGGAGGGTGTTTTCTTATAACTGTATTCGCTATGAGATAGTAAGGCGGTGCAACGTTACGCTCTTGTTACTCTTGGCTCTCAAGAAAACACGTGCTCATATCATGCAAGCCTCCTTTGATAATCATGTGATGGTCTCATAATAAAGGCAGGTTACCTTGGCTCAGCGGGAGCGTCAGTGGTGGAAGATTTCGCTCATAATTTCAGGAGCAGAAGGTGATAAGCAAAAACGAGAGCACCCACAAAGACCTGTAAGACCCGCGCAGTGCATTCTTCAGTTCAAGCTTACCCACAACATGATGAAAGTCGCGGGCATGCATGACCAATATCTTTATTTCTCCACGCCTGTTAAGCCCCACTGAGGTAATTGATTTCTGTTGCTCAAGCAATATGCTGCAAGCTGGATCTCTTGCCACCACGTTCGAATTTCGGTAGAGGCAAAACACAAACGCATCCGAGTGCTCAAATTTCGTTGTCCACTAAAGAAACCCAAGTGCTGAATTCTGAGACAAAATAATCACATACGTGTTACATCATGATGGAGGTGTAGGTTCGTGACTATTAGACAGTTTTAGTATAGCGTAAAGCAGCAAACGCAAAGAGTTAGCGTTAGCGTTGCGTGCACCACACTGCGCATGCGCTATACGTAAACGCTGCTGGAACTCTTACGTACGTACGCTATTTTCAGGATTTAGCGTTGAACGCTAACGCACGCAAGGGGAGCTTTACGTACGGCAAGATGGCGGCGCCAGTCGAAGTGAGAGCAGCCGCTTCGGATCTATCGAGTCGTCTGCCTGCACTGCTAGGCTCTATCCTTCCCCACTAATGCTCGTGTTCGCCTTAGATTTGTGTGATGATGCTTCGGCAGCGGCGCACAGGTGACAAATGGGCGTTGTTTGCGATATACGACGTCGATTAGCCGGGCAGTAGGCTTAACTAGAGGGTTTGCTAATTTTTGCTCATGTTTGCTGTATCCGCCTCGAGATGGCGCCCAAGTGTATTTCGCTCCTTCGCTTGGTGTAAAGCCGCATGTGAAGCCGATGCATGTCATGTTTTCCGCGGCAAAACACAGTAGTGTGGTCGGTGCTGTGGTCACAATGCGTGTGCGTTTTACCAACGACGACGATATGAACCTCGTGAAGGAGGTTCTCGCCTTGAACCCATTCGGATGGACGTCAAGGTGGGCGTCCGTTGCAAAAAATTGAAAAGAAGTGGGAAATCCGCTTTCTGGAAGCGAAATTGCCGGCGAAACGTCCCCTCCGGTATAGCTTCGACGTTAAGTGGACCTTGAGGACACGTATAACCTGCGCGGTCGCTCTCATTCCCGAAGCATGAGGGCGTCTATGTCATCCCAACTTAAAAAGGACACGTAATATGGGTCCCACAGAACACTCGATCGCAGCATGCCAAGATTAATCGGTGTGTTTCGCGACTCTCGACAAAACAACGCTCAAACCAAACACCTACATGCGTAATTAACGCGACTGTGGCTTTCGATAAGCTTGACTTAGGGACACACTTGCGGATTCGGCATTGGATAAGCTCGACATTTCGTGTGGATTTGGCTTTCCAGTACTTTGTGTTTTTACATCTAGATGGCGCTGTATTTGTTTGCGTTAACGTTAACGCTTTTCTCCGTTCCGCTATTCTAAAAGACTACCTTGTGCCGCGCAGTGCAGTCTTTCTTTGCGTTAGCGTTGCGTCGCACGCTAACGCTAACGCAAGGATTTTACGCTATACTAAAACTCCCTATTATTACTCTAAAGTCAACGTAAAAAGTCCGGCCTGCCATCAATTTGCGCTCACTTAGAGTATGTCTTTGTGGTATCATGTCTTATATAGATAATTATATGTCCCATGCGTAAAAAGCAAGCTTAAAATGTCCGATTTTAACTGAAATGTTGCGACAGCTACTGCAAGACATGAGGACAATCTTTCAATTACGCTGCATCGCACGCGGTTTAACAAATACAAAGGTATAAATATTGTACTATGCCCTTTCCTGCAAAACACAGAAAACATGTGCACGGTCTATAGAGTTACTTTCCTTAGAGCTCATTCAGCCACCTGAGGAGGGCAAACATTTTTGGCTTTACTTAACCTCTTGTGGAGCAGGCTTCAAGCAACACGGACTTCATTACATCCTCGACGCTGGTGCAAGTGAAGTGCATGAGATTTCTTATACAGTCAAAGGCCTTTATAACGAAACACTCGGAACTTCCAAAATCCTTCGTTTTGCAGCTGGCTTAGTTGCAAAGGTTGTGCAATGTACCGCCCGCAACAACGCCGGCCAGGCACGGCCAGCAAAAGATAATCCTTATTTAACATAAGTATACAACGGATGCGTCGTGAACTGAGTCACTAATTTTCTATTGGGAAGGCGTGAGATGGAAATTCAAAATGGTGAGCAAAACGATAACTAGGTAAAAGCGGGAGCCAACGTTTCGACGAGTGGACATGTCGCCTGGAAAAAGACAAGTCTACTTGAAAAGGCAAGTTGACGAGTGGACATGTCGCCTGGAAAAAGACAAGTCTACTTGAAACCTTGGCTCCTGCTTTTACCTTGTTTTGGTTTCGCTCGTAATCTTCTACTGACCCGCCGTGGTTGCTCAGTGGCTATGGTGTTGGGCTGCTGAACACGAGGTCGCGGAATCGAATCACGGCCACGGCAGCTGCATTTCGATGGGGGCGAAATGCGAAAACACCCGTGTACTTAGATTTAGGTGCACGTTAAAGATCCCCAGGTGGTCGAAATTTCTGGAGTCCTCCACTATTGCGTGCCTCATAATCAGAAAGTGATTTTGGCACGTAAAACCCCATAATTTAATTTTTTAAATTTAGTCTTCTATTGCACACTTCGGCCAACGCGATGTGCGACTTTAGCCAATTGAGAAGGCAAGTGCTGGTACTCGCTCGGCGAAGTTTACGTCATTGCGTCCACCCCCAATCGGACAGGTCCAGACATACTCACCCCCCCCCCCCCCCCCCCCGCCACCCCACCCCACTCCTTTGCAGCAGCGTATTTTGTTGATGTGCTGGCGACTTCGCCAGTGTTGGTTTCAATGGCCAGCTCCCACAGCTCGGCATACTTAGCACCGGCACAAAGCAGCAATTCACAGGTTTTCACGACTATATTGTTGCTGCTTTTCTTTTGCGTGAGATAACCATATCACAATAAGGCTACTATCATGACACCGTCACCTACACTGGCACCACTTGTCACCGTGTTCGGGAATTCGACTCGCTGGGCTTTTTGCGTCAGGGATAGGGGATGCAACAGGTGAAGTGTAGCGCAGTGGCAGAGCCGGTCGCTACGAGCGTTCTTGGCAAAACAAACAGCCAGCCATCGAAGATGCCTAAACTAATTCGTTGTACAGGTACATTTATTATTGTTTTTGTTATGGAGACGTTAGCAACACATATGATAGATGGTAATTCAGCCGGCATTACGGAATCTTTCGTTATACAGGTAAAGTTGTTATAGTGGCATTTATACTCGACTTATAGGGTTCTGATGCTGTATTTGGAGGCCCAATCCCTCCGTCACCTGCGAGTGAGGAAGGGAATGCGTTAATATTTCGCATTACTTTAATTGGTTTTGGTGAGCTATTACTCACCTAATCGTGTTGTTACGGTATGTGCGTATACAACAACAAGAAGGTCAACACTTATTGTATAATTGAAGTTCTAGCATTCGTCACACCGGAAGGACAAAACTTCCGTTCTTTCTTCAAGTGGCCAGGCAGTGTTCTCCATTTATCGCCTGCACTCGGTGACCCAACGTTCCGACGTTCCCTACTTTATACGACCGCCACAAACGATGCTCCGTTCATCAACAAAAGCCTATTTTACGTCCTCTACTGGAAAAAGACTGCTTTCATTGGTCTCCAGCTATCTGTGTCTTGCATCAGCGTCTCCGTCCTATGAAATTCCCTAATCTATTTACATCGCCTGATGCTCTTCCCTTCTAGACTCCATTTCCCTTCCTTCGGAACTAGTTCTGTGGTTCTAATACAACACCGGCTATGTTCCCTACACATTACATCACTTACCCAACTCATTTTTTTATATCTGTCTCAACTACAATATTACCCGCCGTGGTTGCTCAGTGGCTATGGTGTTGGGCTGCTGAGCACGAGGCCGCGGGATCGAATCCCGGCCACGGCGGCCGCATTTCGATGGGGTCGAAATGCGAAAACACCCGTGTACTTAGATTTAGGTGCAAATTAAAGATCCCCAGGTGGTCGAAATTTCCGGAGTCCTCCACTACGGCGTGCCTCATAATCAGAAAGGGCTTTTGGCACGTTAAACCGCATAATTTTTTTAACCACAATATTAGCTGCTCCCGCTTGTTCTTTAATCTACCGCCATCTGGTTGCCAGTTAACGTCACCTCTATCATTTTCCGTTTCATCGTGCACTTCACGGTCATTTGCTTGGTTGGTTCATAGGTTGGTTGTTCCTCAGTAAAATGACGCAACCCACTCTTGAAGGTAAGCCGTGAATTGGCCCGTACAAGGGTTTAGAATAAAAAGAAAAGGAACTTTAACTACCTCGTACGCCACTTTGTTGTCATCGAAGCATCAAACCAAGTTATTACTGTCACGAAACACCATTATGCTTTCCTTATTTTTTTCTTTTTTGGGAGTACGAGTACGTTCACGGTTATGGCATGGTAGCGCTTTTCAGTTTATCCTATAACGTATTTTTTTTTTATCTGGAAACATTCCCCTAATAATTTGGATCGTTTGTGTCTTCTTATACCGTTCTTGATTGACACATTCGTAAATAATTCTTCGGGATGAGCAAACACTTCCCCAAATCAAATTATTTCTCTGAAAGATTTTAGGGTGCAACCGAAATAATCTAAAAAGAACGTTTATTGTGCACTGCGATAGGGGATTCTGGAGTTCGTGAAATTTTTAAGACCATAATGTGTACTCAAGGTGACACATTTCTTGCTCTCATACCTCTGTCAAGCGGGCAAGTTAAACGCACTTACGGAGAGTGTCACTTGGTTTTAAGGGCGCTTTACCAAATCTAAACGTCGCTAGTGGAGTGTACTCGTCGAAGAGTGCACTCCGGTCGGAGTGCGTTCAGGAAACGCACTTTGCTGGCCGAGTGCGTAGCCTCGCCGCCAGCGGTTTCAACGATACAAAATCTAATGCATGGAAAAAGAACACAGAAGTTCAATACAGCTGTTGAACAGCTTTTAACAAAATAATCAGAACAGAACTCGATGATATTCTGTTTTAGCAAGTTAATATGCCGCCTCATCGCATGCCACCATATTGTTCTGCATTGGCTAGGCATTCGTCTTGGCCGGCATTGACTTGCAACACTCTGACAATAAAAATATTTTCTTTTTTGTTGAGTAAATATACATTAAGATTGTTTTTATTTATAATAGAACTAAACCAATCACTTTTTAGAATCTTTTTTATTTTAATCTACATCTTCAAAAACACGATTTTCGTCAGTCAACATTTTTTTTTTACTGCGAGTGCGCTTTCTTTTTCCGTTTAGCGCCACGTAGCCTTAAGTGTCACTCAAGGTACCGAAGTTCACTCCCCGTAAGTGCGCTTAACCTGCCCGCTTGACAGGCGTGTTACTTAACTGCATTAAATATCATGGTTATGCTAATGCTGCAGGAGGTCCTACAAACGTGTGGGTCTGAAGCACTCACTGGACGCATGACAGCAAATTATGAACCATATGAAGGAGCGAGCATTGTGGGAATGCACGCTCCATAGCTGGCATGCAGTCGCGTAAATTCTGCTTTCGCTGTTTTTTTTTTGCAATGTTGAACAAAACGATTCATAGGCAGAACGTTGAGTCAATGCAAAACCAATCGCTGGTTTTTTCTGCCACGTTCAATGTAGTGGCCTCTTTATGAATGACGTTCATAACATTGTGTTATTGGACTGTTTTTGGTGTTTAACGCTGGTAGCCCGAAAAGTGACTAGCTAGACAAGAAATAGCTTGCTCCGCGAATGCAAAATACAACATTGTTTCCTCGCTCCCTTAGGCTTTTCTAGACGCCTAACACTTCTGTCGCAACTATATATTTTCAGGCAAGAGTGGTCCTGCAGGTACACTTCTTATGGAGAAATTGTCTGTAGGAAGCAGCTCACACAAACAGGTAAGTTAGCTGAAACCAACAGCAAGCTGCTTGCAGGGCAGCCAGGTTCTCGCAAAAGAGTACAAGCACGTTATGGACAATCAATCAATCAATCAATCAATCAATCAATCAATCAATCAATCAATCAATCAATCAATCTTTATTTCGGACACGGTAGGCAATTTAGATATAGTAGTGATTATTGACCCACCTTCCATGTTATGAACCTCATCGTCCTATTTAGTCATTCTAAAAGAGGACGCAGTGATCATCACAAGGAAACTGATATGGCGGGCGTTCTTGCGTATGAGGCAAAACTGCCTCGTTATGGCGCGTTCACACCAAGAAACTATAGCTGTTACGCAAGGCGCCGCGCGACACAACATGCGGCGCAAAACGCGCGCATTCTGACCGGGGTTACGATTCTGGACATTGTGAAATTCCGCCATGTTGTCGAATTTTGTAATGGCGGCATTTTGAGAGAGCCAATTATAGGCTGTTGCGAGCCTCTCTGATTAGCTCGAAGTACCACGAGAACCAAATTCGACAACATCGACGAATTTGGCAATGTCTAGAATAATATCCCGGATCTTGTCGAGCGCGACAAAATGCTTGTTTGGCGCCCGCCAACCCTCACGAGGCGCGTTCAAACTCACCAGGTCTCTTCCCGTAGGCTTGTTCCTTATTTATTAAGGCGAAAGCGTTAAGTGTCTCGTTGCAATTTCTCATATGTAAAAAAACGCGGTGTCTATTCGAATAGTACAAAAATATCATTATCGGCAGTGGTTCGTACCCCCGTAAGCAAGCAAAGACGTAATGGCTGTCATCTCCGTAAGCAAGCAAACAATGCAATGGCTCATAGCCCGTTAAGGCAGAGGCTAGAAGCGCTCAGAAAAGGAGGGGGGGGGCAGTGCATAAAATGCATTGAAATTATCCATATAATACTCGGAACAGCATACATTTCAATAAAGAACAAGCTCAAAACATGCATCCAAACCACCAGTAAAGTATTGCATACCCCCTTAGGAGGTACGCTACGGCCGAGCATGCTCATCAAGCGAGAAACGAGGCGTTCAACCGTGAGTGATGATTTCCCCTGCTGAGAGGATGCAACGTAAAGGCGAAGAGAAATGTCGTTGGTGCGAGCCTGATCCCGTTATACGAGTGCACGAAGTCACAGCTAAGCGTCGCAAACGAACCGAAGATGCTGAACAGCGAAAGTAGCAACGCGACGATGCGAGATGGCAACGTAGAGAGGATGCCGAAGCTCGCAGACAGCGGCTTGCTGAATGTTTACTTCACGCTGCGGCTCCTTATGTCGTGCAAGAAGTCCGACCCCTCCGATCGTATCACTTAATGCATTACCAAGTGTGCAGCAGGCTTTCGCCTTCACGTGTTAGCGGAGTGTGACACGATGGCTAACTTTTATTAGTGAAAGAGTATTTCGTATGTGTCCCTAAAAAAGAAAAACGAAACGCACTGGACCCAAAGCAAGCGCAGACATAATTTACGTGGGAAAATACGGTAAGAAGCTTTGACAAAAATTACGAATCGCATTAGTCTTACTTGGTTCCTTGCCTCTTTAGTATCGCAAACACTCGTATTGTAGCCAGTGTAGCTAAACGATGGTGTGCTAGCAAACAAAACCGCGTTAATCGTGCTTACAGCTACAGCACGTGCATGACTTTATATACTGCCTGTCTAGACTATTTGCTACGTATAGGGCAGAACGTCGTTAGCGCTCACCATTTGAATTGCATAATACTTACTGTGGGGATGCGTGACTCCCACGCGTTCCCTGATGTGCTGTTTTCTCGCATAGCTCTGTATCCTGTAATCCGGCTTCGCCGCGTGGCTTTACTGCGGTAGTCGGAATGCTTGCATGGTAGTACGACAGATGGCGCGAGTGTTGCTCTGCTAAAGCCACCTAACCACGGGCACGGCCGGTCTCTAGGGGAGCGCGCGCTTTCCTTCTTACGGCCTTCGCATTCGCCGCGGAAGCAATGGGAGTTTTTCTCCAAGAGTTACGCCTTTCGCCGCCGCCAGGGGCGCGACGACCCTACTGCTAGGGTGGTGGTAAAAACGTTTATTTCCTCTGAAAAGAGGGAGTTACATGGAGGGTGCTCTGGAGTCAGGCTTAGTGCCCTTCCCCTCACAAACACTAGGTGGAGTCCCTAGTACGGGACCCCAGTGGCTTCCGCTGCCGCCATAGCTCGTTCGACCATCGCCTTTTGGGCTTTCAGGTCGCAACAGGCGAGTAGGGTCGCCTCCCAGTCCTCCCGGGTGGGGTTTGGGTGTGGAGTAAAAGCAGGGTTGGAGGGGCACGCCCACACCATGTGGTAGAGGTCCGAGGACCTCTCCCCACAGTGCGGGCACTCTCCGGAGAAGGCAGGGTCAAAGTGCTTTAGCGAGGCCGGGCACATCATGGTGTTCGTGACAAGGCGGAGGAACAGGCGTTCCTCCGCTCTCGTTAATCCTTTACACGGGTGGGGGTACAGTTTATGTCTATCTTTGTAGAATTGTGTTATTTCCTTGTAAGTGTAGGTCGGCGTGGCTTCCGCTACTTCTTCAGAGGAGGCGGGGGACGAGGTTGCCCGGTTAGAGAGCGCGCGGGCGGCTGCATCTGCTGCCTCGTTTCCTCCTAGCCCCGAGTGGGCCGGAGCCCAGACTATGAAGCGGTGGGATGGACCTCCTACGTACGAGCTATTTTGCAGTAGCCGGTAGGCCAGGTACGGGACCCAGCCCTGTTGGACGTTCCGACACGCCCCTTGCGAGTCGGTTATGATTGTCTTGGAATCGGAGTGTGTTGCCGCTAAAGCGATGGCGACTTCCTCTGCTTGAGTGACGCTTCGGGCTTTGAAGGTGAGCCCGTTCACCGTTTTGGACTCGTGGATCACTGCCGCCGTGTACCACCCGCCATGGTGCGGGCCGGATGCGTCCACGTAGTATACCCCGGGTTTCCTTCCGTAGTGGTGAGCTAAGGCCTCTGCCCTGGCCCTGCGTCTACCCTCGTGGTCGTCCCTGGACATCTTAATGGGGAGTGGTCTTACGTGCAGGGCGTAACGCCATTCCTGAGAGAGTCTTACTCTCTCCTCGGTTAGAGTCGTGTGTTCTATGTGCAGACGGGCCAAAAGGCGGCGTCCTGACGACGTCTGCGATAATCGCGTGTATTGACCTGTGAGGTGGGCTTCTCTAAGTTCATCGAAGGAGTTCGTCATACCCAGACCTTGAAGTCTCAGGTTAGACGTGGTTATCGGGAGGTCGAGGGCCTTCTTCGCCATTTTGCGTATTATCACCTCGATGATGTTCTGGTCGTGTTTGTTGAGGCGGAGATAGGGGGTCGAGTACAGGATTCTGCTTGTTACAAAGGCATTGGCTAGCCGCAAGGCGTCTTTGCTTCGCAGTCCCCCTTTCTTGTTCGAGACTCTGTGGACCATTCGGCCCACCTGATCTCCCACCTTCTTTAGTTTGTCGAGCGTGGTCGTCGCCAGCCGACGCTGGTGGATGAAAAGACCTAGGACTCTAATTTCTTTTCTTTCGGGTATCGGTTCCGATCCAAGTCTCAATTCTATCTTGTTTGTGCATTTTTTGTTGGGGCGAATGTGCACGAATTCGGATTTTTGAGGGGAGCAATGAAGGCCACATCTTTTCGCGTACTCGTTCGCCGCGTTGGCCGCCTCCTGCAGGCTGGCCTCCATTTCACCGAGAGAGCCCTGCGTGGCCCAAATGGAGATGTCGTCCGCGTACAGCGCGTGTTGCACACCCGGGACTTTCTCCAAGTGGACCGGCAGGTTCTTCATTGCCAAGTTGAAAAGCAAGGGGGATAGCACCGCTCCCTGTGGCGTCCCTCTCGTGCCTAATAGAAAGGGGCCGTGTTCCGCGTTCTGGATCCTCACGTAGGCCTGTCTGTCCGTGAGGAAGCGTTTTATATACTCGAAAGCGTTCCTGCCGCATCCCGTCTCTGATAGGTCTGCTAGGGACCGCTCTCTGCCCGCCTGCTTCTGCGGCGGCGGGCAGTGATCGCCTGGTTTCGTGCTGTTTTTCCGCTGCTTCTTGTTCAACGATTCACCGAAACGAAAGAAAACAAAAAGCAAATGATTTATCTACATGTCAGCCAATAAGTTCACACGTGAACGGAGTTTCCATAGAAAAATTTGAACCATAGAAACATCAAAGGTCCAATCACTCTCGTTCCTGAAAGGTATGACAGGGAAATGGCAGATGTTGTGGTCTGAAATGCCGAAGGTCGTATTTCGGTCAATTTCTTCCATGTCTCATAGTCCATGCCAAAGTTAAGTGCTGGTAGAGAATTTAGTTAATGCGAAGGTTAACAGAAAGGTTTATGGTTTATGGGGGTTTAACGTCCCAAAGCGACTCGGGCTATGAGGGACGCCAATGTGAAGGGCTCTGGAAATTTCGACCACCTGGCGTTCTTCAACGTGCACAGACACTGCACAGTACACGGGCCTCTAGAATTTCGCCTTCATAGAAATGGCTCAGTAGCTTAGCACTCCAACCACTGAGCCATCGCGGCGGATTCATATAAGTTTCCATGCCGCCATATTCATTGCTTTCTTTTTCTCGCCACATTGTCAGGAATAGGGGGTATCGTCTCCTGACTCGGCTACCTGACGACGCCATTGTCGCCGCTGCTTCCGCGAACGGCATTCCTCGCAGCTGCGTGTCGAATTATGTCTCGAATTCCGACTTATCCGCCTTTACGTCGGTTTTCTAAGAATCCTCCCAAGGTCCCAATTCGCCGATCTTAACAATGTGCAGAAAAGCCTGCCAACTTGACTTCCCTCTTATGTGCGAAGTGCAAACGTCACTGTTGGTCTGCGCTTGCTTTTTTTTTTTCCGAGCCTCGCATATTTCTCTCTTGGACGGGGAGTGCTCTCATCGCACTGTGTGCCGGCAGGCAGCATGGCCTTTAGTGTTGTGAGCGCTGGTGCACGTTTCTACCCGTTTCTTCCACGGATTAAGTTATTTGCTGTGCGACGGTGTTTATTGCCCGCCGTTGATCATCCAACGCGGCGATGGTTTACTGCTGCGTACCGCTTTGCAAGTCGCAGTTGGGTAAGACTCAGGGCGTTTCTTTTCATCAATTCCTGAGTGATTCAGAACTGTTTGCAAAGTGGCTCAAAAACATCTCCAGAGAAAATTTCGTCTTCAACGACAAGTCGGCATCGAGTGTGGTTTGCAGCCGGCATTTCCTCGCGAGTGACTACGTTTCAGGGTGCCGCATCAGAAAGCTTTTGCCTGGTGCTGTGCCAACCGTGTTCGATGAGTACCCGTGCTACCTGGTGCCCAGTGTGAAAAAGCCTCGCAAGAAGCCCGCAGACAGAACCTGTGTACCTGGTCGAAAGCCGCATAAGCGCAAAGCGGAATCAGGTCGCTTCAGGTCGCTTATAATTCTACGCACTAGTTAAAACCCGTCAGTAGGCAAACTGAAGAGGCTGATAGATTTGTTTCTCTCCAAATTTAACGGGTAGAAAGTGTTGACGTGAGTGTACCAAAGCCTCATGCGACCATGCAGTCATACTGAAGAAGAGCACGCGATGGCGCGCGGTAGTTATTCTGTTGTTTATAACTCTTAGCTGTCAAATCGAAGAGGCTGATTGCGCGGTCTTTGCATAATGCATAGGGGTGAAATATCAGGACCTGACGGTTACCACTCACGCGGGACGGACTTGGAGCGGGCGCGCGTTCTCTTTCCGCGTGAACGGCGGTCGCCGCGGCGGAGCAGTGGCGACCCCACCGCGGTGCGGTGGGAGGCGGAAACAGACCCCATTGCGAAGGCCGTAAGAAGAGAAGCGCGCGCACCCCTCGAGACCGGCCGTGCCACGGGTTACTGAGAGCAGAAAGGAGAAGGCCCTTCCTCTTTGGCTCGGGATCGGAAAGCAGCGCGGACGGTTTGCGCGTGCGCCGATACAGTCTTCTGCGAGACCGCCTCGCGTGGCCTACCCTGGAATGGACGAACACGATCGTTCGAACGCGCCACCGTTCGCGTGACCGTACGCGCGAACGACCAGGTGTTGGTGTCTAGCAAGGAGCGAACATATTCGCTTGTTATCCGGTCGTGGTGAGTCGGACTTCCGCTTTTTGTCGCGCGCCCATCGGCATGTTTTGTGGATAGCAACTCGGCTAGCAGGCATTAGTCTATGAGAGGTGCAATAAATGCCCTTTTGGTTGTTTGCACTAGTGTGTTGTCGTTGCTTTGTCCCAAGAGCACGGGTGAGAACCCCACATCACGTATACACTCCCCCCCAGCGTAAGATAAACCACATTCTTAATCGCATAAGAATGAATTTCGCAAAGGGCTGAAATGACCACGTGAATTTTCTCAAACAGAATAGTGCAGACAAAACAAAAAATCCTACCTACTCAGGGTGAAAGCTCGATTCGGCTCGTACCAACATAGGAAACACACGAACGCCAGAGGGACCAATGTCGGTATGAGGCAGGAGCGTGCCGGAGGCTGTTCGCATAAAAGTTTGGCTCCCCTGGCACGTGGAGGCATCGGCGAGACGCGAACCTACTGGGTAGTCCGGGCTCAAGCTTTGGTGTTCTCGTTATTGCTTTGGTGTCGTGGAAGCGCCGCCAAAGTATACTAAAATGACTAGTCGTTCACACTTACTGCTTGCGCAAGTTGTCACTGTCAGGATCTACGCGTGAAATCCTGAAAAGTTTAGGCCTTGATCGGCGAGCCCCGAACTCCCGGGCCAATCCGTGTTCCAGCTTTGGTGTCCTGGAGGCACCACTGAAGTATACTAAATAATGACATGCTACTCTTTGTACTTGCACAAATTATGTAAACACAGAGATTTTCCGAGGAATTCCTGCGAACTTCAAGCAAGATTTAATTTGTTAGATTCTGCCATCTACCAACCGAATGGTGACAACATTTGATTTTACACCAGCGCAAACGGCGCCTCACAAGAATTCATTGCACGTGAACACCTCGGCTCACAGATAACATATACAGCCCTACCGCCACCTAGCCACATTGTGACTAGGTGGCGGTACCGCTGTATGGCGACGTTGTGTCAATGAATGTATAGAAGCTTTTTCAACTGCCGCGACAGCCCTTTGTTGGGGTCTCGGTGCTGACGCCCGTTATTGCGAATGGGTCGCAAGCCCCAAGGGTAGCGTTGGCCTGGCGGCCTGGGGCACTGGAAGCATCCGAAGGTCCCGGCAAAGCAAGAGTAGACTGGTAACAGAACAACTTGTTTATTCTAACATAGCAAAAGAGCGGCCGGTCAGGTCGACCGAAGTGGAGAGACGGGAGAGCACGTAACAGAACAAATCGGAGCCTCTCTCCTGGCGTCCGGGGGCAGCTGCTCTTATACTCTCGGCGTCGCGGGCCAGAAGGAAGGTCACGGGATGAGCCCACGCGACGGCGGAGCATGAGCCCACGCGACGGCGCGCACGGTCGAGCCGAGAGACATGTTGAGCCGAGTGTAGTGACGCATCGCCAACCCGCCGACGGACAGACCTCCTGGCTCCTCACTTGGGGAGCTCCGCTCCCCGGCTGCCGCGCTTTGACAAGCGTGGGCACACACACACACACGCACACACGAAGACACGTGGCACTGAAACACGCCTGGACACGCTTGGCGGGGAGGCGTTGCGGCGGCGTCGAACGGGCCAAAATGTCCGCCGCTTTGAACGAAGCCCCGGCGTCCGTTGCATCCGCGCCGGCATTACCGCGCGTTGTAGGCGAAACGTAACAGACCGCCCCGCCGGGGGAAGGAGATCCCGATGGTCAGGGGACTGCATCCGCTGTCCGGAGGGATGTCGCTCGATGATGCTCATAACCGAAGTCGGGCGTCCTTTGGCGTTTCTTGAGCGCAGCGCACAGAGAAGGCCTCGTTCTCACGTTCAGGTGCACACAGGACACTGCAAAGTGACTTCGGGAGAGTTGACATTTTTGTTCTCGTTTCCGGCAAGCGTTAGAACTACGCCGAAAGTCAACCGCTCAGTCAGCAAGCACGGCAAAACCCTCACTAAGCCCTGCCAGGCTCTTTCCCCTTTTATACTGCTGCCTAGTTCCTTACAGTAGTTTAGCAGCACTCAGAACGCGTCCACAAATCGGAAAATTGCACTAGAAAGCACATCATCACTTTGAAACACTACACGAAAGCAATAGGTTAAAAATCCTGCCTCAGGAAGAAAAACATCAGTAACAAGCAATTTTGAGGCTGATTCCCACGTTAGGGGCTTCGACTTAAGCCATCGGCGTTACCGTTGAGACTCCCCTTTTTGTAACGCACCTCAAAGGAATATTGTTGCAAAGCGAGGCTCCAGCGCAGGAGGCGGCCATTTTTGGGAGAGATGGTCTGCAGCCATTGGAGAGGGCAGTGATCCGTTTCAATGATAAACCTCGAGCCGGCTAGGTAACATGACAATTTCTGAACGGCCCACACGATACACGCACACTCTTTCTCGGTGGCGCTATACGCCTGCTCACGACTGGTCAGCTTACGACTAGCATACAGGACGGGGTGTTCTACTTCTCCATTTTCCCGTTGGCACAGTACAACGCCCATGCCTCGCTCACTAGCATCACACTGAACAACGAGCCCTTTTGAGTAGTCGGGCGATCGTAGCACAGGCTGGCTTGTTAGGGCGCTCTTTAGGGCGCTAAAAGCTCTTTCCTTTGTCTCATCCCAGACGACTGTTTGCGGCTCTGTCTTTCTTAGAGCATCCGTTAGGGGAGACGCGATATCAGAGTACCTGGGGATGTACCTCTGATAGTAGCCGGCGACACCTAAGAACGACCGAATATCGGTCTTCGTGCGCGGTTGCGGGAAGTCTCGCACAGCGGCCACCTTTATTTCAGAGGGGCGGCGACGACCCCGACCAATCACGTGTCCGAGGTAGACAACCT
This sequence comes from Dermacentor andersoni, assembly GCF_023375885.2. NCBI lineage: Eukaryota > Metazoa > Arthropoda > Arachnida > Ixodida > Ixodidae > Dermacentor > Dermacentor andersoni. Next base: position 25,349,823 of record NC_092815.1, read on the forward strand.
CGGCCTGTGCTAACTGGCACTTGGGAGCCTTGACTGTCAAGCCCGCATCGCGCAGGCGGGTTAGCACTGCCCGCAAGTGCGCCATATGCTCAGGCCAGGATGCGGAGAATATCGCTACGTCGTCTAGATACGGTAAAGCGAATTCTTGCTGTCCCCGCAACACTTTATCCATGAGGCTTGAAAAGCAGTATGGCGCGTTCTTCAAACCAAAACTCAAAACTTTAGGACGGAATGTCCCCATTGGTGAAATGAACGCCGCATACCTACTAGCTTCTTCTGTAAGTGGAACCTGCCAATAACCCCTGACAAGATCTAGGGTGGAAATAAACTGAGCGCTACTCACTCTCTCAAGGCGCTCCTCGATGTTAGGGATCGGATAAATTTGATCCTTAGTGATGGAATTAAGCCTGCGGTAGTCGACGCAAGGACGAGGTTCCTTGCCCGGTACCTCAACTAAAATCAAAGGGGAGGTATAATCACTCTCACCCGCCTCAATAACACCGAGCTGTAGCATTTTCTTTACCTCAGCCTCCATAATATCGCTCTGGCGGGGTGACACCCGGTACGCCTTGGATCGTACTGGCTCTGGGGAGGTAAGTTCTATGTCATGAGTAAGGACAGAAGTCCTACCAGGCCTCTCAGAGAACAGACCTTGAAACTCTTGTAAGAGCTGGTGTAGTTCGGTTTTCTGCTCAGGCGACAGCGATGCTTTACTTATTAAGTCACTAATGACTTGATCGGTGTCTTTCCTGTTCGTCACTGAGCCTAGTCCCGGAAGCTCGACCGGAAGCTCTTCGGGAACGTTTACCATCATGCACACCACTGCTTCCCGTTGCTTATAGGGTTTGAGCAGATTACAGTGGTAAACTTGCTGTGCTTTCCGCTTTCCTGGCAGACTCACCACGTAGTTAACGTCCGACAGTTTTTGAACAATCCGTGCTGGGCCCTCCCACTGCACGTCGAGTTTGTTCTTTAGCGATGTGCGCAATATCATGACCTCATCGCCCACCTCAAAACGACGGGCCCTGGCTGTCCGATCATAATAAACCTTGGCCCTCTGCTGGGCCTCTGCCATTGCTTCACCTGACAACTCCTGTGCCCTTCTTAAGCGTTCGAGGAGCTTAAGCACGTACTCTACCACGACTGGGTCGTCGCCCCTGCCTTCCCATGATTCTCGAAGCATGCGAAGCGGAGATCGCAGCGAGCGACCGTACACCAGCTCAGCTGGCGAAAACCCCGTAGCCGCATGCGGCGCGGTCCTTAATGCAAACATCACTCCAGGCAGACACAGCTCCCAGTCAGTTTGATGTTCAAAACACAATGCTCTCAACACGCGCTTCATGACGGAGTGGAGCTTCTCAACGGAATTCGACTGGGGGTGGTGCACTGAGCTGTGTAACAGCCTTACCCCGCACCTTTCGAGAAAGGCTGTCGTCAAAGCGCTAGTAAACACTGTACCCTGATCTGACTGGATTTCTGCAGGAAAACCAACTCGCGCAAATATGGACAGTAGTGCATTGACTATCTCAACTGAGCTGAGTTCTTTAAGCGGCACTGCTTCAGGGAACTTTGTCGCTGGGCAGATCACAGTCAAAATGTGTCGGTACCCCGTGGCTGTTACCGGCAGAGGTCCCACTGTATCAATAACGAGCCGCCTAAAAGGCTCCGTAATGATAGGTACCAACTTCAACGGCGCCCTCGATTTGTCCCCTGGCTTGCCCACCCGCTGACAGGTGTCGCATGTCTTCACAAAGTGGTCTGCGTCCCGAAAACTCCCTGGCCAATAGTACTCTTGCAAGAGACGGTCCTTAGTTTTCTTAACTCCTAGGTGTCCGGACCACGAACCCCCATGCGACAAGCGCAACAGATCCTGACGATAGCATTGAGGCACGATCAGCTGATCGAACTCCACTCCCCTGCGGTCTAGATACTTCCGGTACAGGACCCCACCTCCTTCCACAAAGCGAGCATTTTTCTTGGCGATACCTTCCTTGACAATGCAGCGTATGTTTTCTAGGCTGCCATCCTTCTTTTGCTCGGCTATCAAAGCCGACCGGCTGACTTTTAGCAACCTGTTTAGTCCGTCTGACGTAGGCGCGATGAGCAAATCTGGAGACAGCTCTTCTAACCTTCCCGTGTCGGGATTTTCCTCTCCAGTATCTGGTGCCTTTAACGCTACAGGCTCAATTTTATTCAGTTCGGGCGTGCTCTGAATACCAGCTTGCTGCGCCTCTGACCCTTTCTCATCGTTCAACAACGTCGGCCCCGCAACTACCGCCTTTGCAGCGAGCTCCCGAACCTTCGATCTGGTTAAGGCCTGAACGCTAGCCTCACCAAACAAAAGCCCCTTCTCGCGCAGGAGGTGATCGGACCTGTTCGAAAATAAGTACGGGTACTGGGGGGGCAGCATAGATGACACTGCGGCCTCCGTCTCAAGTGCTCCGAAAGGTCCTTCAATAAGCACTTTTGCTACCGGCAGACACACGCTATGAGCTTCCACTGCTTGCTTGATCCATGCGCACTCGCCCGTGAACATATCGGGTTCTACGTAAGAGGGGTGAACTACATCCATTGTAGCTGCGGAATCGCGAAGCACTCGGCACTTTTTCCCGTTCACGAGGAGGTCTCGCATGTAAGGCTCGAGAAGTTTCATGTTCTCGTCAGTGCTGCATAAAGACAAAAACACGACTTTTGTTTTTGTTTCTGGACACTGCGCCGAAAAATGACCCGGCTTCTGGCACGTATAACAAACGCGCGCTTGCCTCGTCTCGAACCGCTTTCTGCGTTCGGCTTCGGTTGCCGCTGTTACGTTTCGCCTACAACGCGCGGTAATGCCGGCGCGGATGCAACGGACGCCGGGGCTTTGTTCAAAGCGGCGGACATTTTGGCCCGTTCGACGCCGCCGCAACGCCTACCCGCCAAGCGTGTCCAGGCGTGTTTCAGTGCCACGTGTCTTCGTGTGTGCGTGTGTGTGTGTGTGCCCTCGCTTGTCAAAGCGCGGCAGCCGGGGAGCGGAGTTCCCCGAATGAGGAGCCTGGAGGTCTCTCGGCTCAACCGTTCGCGCCGTCGTGTGGGCGGGTTGGCGATGCGTCACTGCACTCGGTTCAGCAGGTCTCTCGGCTCGACCATGCGCGCCGTCGTGGGCTCATGCTCCGCCGTCCCGTGACCTTCATCCCGTGACCTTCATCCCGTGACCTTCTCTTTTGGACCGCGACGCCGAGAGTAGAAGAGCAGCTGCCCCCGGACGCCAGGAGAGAGGCTCCGATTTGTACTGTTGAGTTACGTCTCTCCACTTCGGTCGACCTGACCGGCCGCTCTTTTGCTATGTTAGAATAAACAAGTTGTTCTGTTACCAGTCTTCTCTTGCTTTGCCGGGACCTTCGGATGCTTCCAGTGCCCCAGGCCGCCAGGCCAACGCTACCCTTGGGGCTTGCGACCCATTGGCAATAACGGGCGTCAGCACCGAGACTCCAACAACTCGTGCCAGCGGTGCGATTCCTACAACTGGTTGCCAGCGGTGAGATCGCGACAACGGAGGCCAGCAGCGAAGAGATGCGGTTGACTGTATGCTGAGCAGCTCAACGACCATCCGGGAGCAGCGCAACGAGCCCTGTGTGATGACTGGTTGCCTGCAGCGGAACGACTGCGCTGAAGTCTTGGCTGCAAGGTTTGGTGAGTGCGGGACTTTCTTCTTCTGAGTTTTGCCAGGCTTTTGTTAGTGTTAGAAACAGAGCTGGTAATTGTGGTTGTCGTTGCTACCGGGTTAGTTTGCGGCAAGACAATAGTAGGCAGTAGAGAAAGCAGCATTCAGAGCAGCCATGGATTTGAAGTCGTTGCGCAAACCGATATTGCTGGAGCTTGCAAGAGAGTTGGGTCTGGATGTCTCAGACAAACTCAGAAAACCAGAACTGCTAAGGGCTATTCTTGAGTTAGAAGCTGAGGATGACGAGCTGTCGGAATGCCTTGAGACCATTGAGGAGAGGGAGCGCGAACTTAAAGAACAAAAAGAGAAAGAAAAAGAAGAGCGCGACCGTCAACACGCTTTGGAAATGAAGCGTCTCGAGTTAGAGATGGAACGCGCTCGTAATGGAAGTCAGGCACACGGTGCAGGAGAACGAGTATTGTTCAAAATGACTGACCTGATGCGGCCGTTTAAGCTTGGAGAGGACATTGGTTTGTTCCTGGTTAACTTTGAGCGAACGTGCGAGAAGCAGGGGTTCTCTCGGGAAACGTGGCCACAGCGCTTGCTCACTTTGCTACCCGGCGAGGCGGCCGACGTAGTCGCTCGCTTGGAGAGAGAGGAGGCAGAGGATTTCGACAAAGTGAAATCGAGTCTGCTAAAAAAGTACAGGCTGTCAGCGGAGGCGTTCCGTCGGAAGTTTCGGGAAAACGAGAAAGGCAGAAGTGAGTCATATACAGAGTTTGCGTACAGGCTTATGTCAAACATGCAGGAGTGGCTCAAAGAAGAGAAAGCGTTTGGTGACCACGAGAAAGTTCTGCAGTGTTTCGGGCTAGAACAGTTTTATAGTCGGTTACCTGAGAACGTGCGGTACTGGGTCTTGGATAGGCCAGACGTTAGTACGGTGGCTAGAGCCGCTGAGTTAGCCGAGGAGTTTGTGACGCGTCGGGCTCGAGGAGCTAAGGACGGTCAAAAGGGTGAATTTGGCTCCAAGTTTGAGAGGCCGAAGTTCACACCCATGAGAGCAAAGGGGGATACACGTAGTGCGGATGCGAGTGAAAGCAGTCCGACCGAACGTAAGGAGACGGCGGCAACCGAAGCCGAACGCAGAAAGCGGTTCGAGATGAGGCAAGCGCGCGTTTGTTATACGTGCCAGAAGCCGGGTCACTTTTCGGCGCAGTGTCCAGAAACAAAAACACAAGTCGTGTTTTTGTCTATATGCAGCACTGACGAGAACATGAAGCTTCTCGAGCCTTACATGCGAGACCTCCTCGTGAACGGGAAAGAGTGCCGAGTGCTTCGCGATTCCGCAGCTACAATGGATGTAGTTCACCCCTCTTACGTAGAACCCGATATGTTCACGGGCGAGTGCGCATGGATCAAGCAAGCAGTGGACGCTCATAGCGTGTGTCTGCCGGTAGCAAAAGTGCTTATTGAAGGACCTTTCGGAGCACTTGAGACGGAGGCCGCAGTGTCATCTATGCTGCCCCCCCAGTACCCGTACCTATTTTCGAACAGGTCCGATCACCTCCTGCGCGAGAAGGGGCTTTTGTTTGGTGAGGCTAGCGTTCAGGCCTTAACCAGATCGAAGGTTCGGGAGCTCGCTGCAAAGGCGGTAGTTGCGGGGCCGACGTTGTTGAATGATGAGAAAGGGTCAGAGGCGCAGCAAGCTGGTATTCAGAGCACGCCCGAACGGGATAAAATTGAGCCTGTAGCGTTAAAGGCAGCAGATACTGGAGAGGAAATTCCCGACACGGGAAAGTTAGAAGAGCTGTCTCCAGATTTGCTCATCGCGCCTACGTCAGACGGACTTAACAGGTTGCTAAAAGTCAGCCGGTCGGCTTTGATAGCCGAGCAAAAGAAGGATGGCAGCCTAGAAAACATACGCTGCATTATCAAGGAAGGTATCGCCAAGAAAAATGCTCGCTTTGTGGAAAGAGGTGGGGTCCTGTACCGGAAGTATCTAGACCGCAGGGGAGTGGAGTTCGATCAGCTGATCGTGCCTCAATGCTATCGTCAGGATCTGTTGCGCTTGTCGCATGGGGGTTCGTGGTCCGACACCTAGGTGTTAAGAAAACTAAGGACCGTCTCTTGCAGGAGTACTATTGGCCAGGGTGTTTTCGGGACGCAGACCACTTTGTGAAGACATGCGACACCTGTCAGCGGGTGGGCAAGCCAGGGGACAAATCGAGGGCGCCGTTGAAGTTGGTACCTATCATTACGGAGCCTTTTAGACGGCTCGTTATTGATACAGTGGGACCTCTGCCGGTAACAGCCACGGGGTACCGACACATTTTGACTGTGATCTGCCCAGCGACAAAGTTCCCTGAAGCAGTGCCGCTTAAAGAACTCAGCTCAGTTGAGATAGTCAATGCACTACTGTCCATATTTGCGCGAGTTGGTTTTCCTGCAGAAATACAGTCAGATCAGGGTACAGTGTTTACTAGCGCTTTGACGACAGCCTTTCTCGAAAGGTGCGGGGTAAGGCTGTTACACAGCTCAGTGCACCACCCCCAGTCGAATTCCGTTGAGAAGCTCCACTCCGTCATGAAGCGCGTGTTGAGAGCATTGTGTTTTGAACATCAAACTGACTGGGAGCTGTGTCTGCCTGGAGTGATGTTTGCATTAAGGACCGCGCCGCATGCGGCTACGGGGTTTTCGCCAGCTGAACTGGTGTACGGTCGCTCGCTGCGATCTCCGCTTCGCATGCTTCGAGAATCATGGGAAGGCAGGGGTGACGACCCAGTCGTGGTAGAGTACGTGCTTAAGCTCCTCGAACGCTTAAGAAGGGCACAGGAGTTGTCAGGTGAAGCAATGGCAGAGGCCCAGCAGAGGGCCAAGGTTTATTATGATCGGACAGCCAGGGCCCGTCGTTTTGAGGTGGGCGATGAGGTCATGATATTGCGCACATCGCTAAAGAACAAACTCGACGTGCAGTGGGAGGGCCCAGTACGGATTGTTCAAAAACTGTCGGACGTTGACTACGTGGTGAGTCTGCCAGGAAAGCGGAAAGCACAGCAAGTTTACCACTGTAATCTGCTCAAACCCTATAAGCAACGGGAAGCAGTGGTGTGCATGATGGTAAACGTGCCCGAAGAGCTTCCGGTCGAGCTTCCGGGACTAGGCTCAGTGACAAACAGGAAAGACACCGATCAAGTCATTAGTGACTTAATAAGTAAAGCATCGCTGTCGCCTGAGCAGAAAACCGAACTACACCAGCTCTTACAAGAGTTTCAAGGTCTGTTCTCTGAGAGGCCTGGTAGGACTTCTGTCCTTACTCATGACATAGAACTTACCTCCCCAGAGCCAGTACGATCCAAGGCGTACCGGGTGTAACCCCGCCAGAGCGATATTATGGAGGCTGAGGTAAAGAAAATGCTACAGCTCGGTGTTATTGAAGCGGGTGAGAGTGATTATACCTCCCCTTTGATTTTAGTTGAGGTACCGGGCAAGGAACCTCGTCCTTGCGTCGACTACCGCAGGCTTAATTCCATCACTAAGGATCAAATTTATCCGATCCCTAACATCGAGGAGCGCCTTGAGAGAGTGAGTAGCGCTCAGTTTATTTCCACCCTAGATCTTGTCAGGGGTTATTGGCAGGTTCCACTTACAGAAGAGGCTAGTAGGTATGCGGCGTTCATTTCACCAATGGGGACATTCCGTCCTAAAGTTTTGAGTTTTGGTTTGAAGAACGCGCCATACTGCTTTTCAAGCCTCATGGATAAAGTGTTGCGGGGACAGCAAGAATTCGCTTTACCGTATCTAGACGACGTAGCGATATTCTCCGCATCCTGGCCTGAGCATATGGCGCACTTGCGGGCAGTGCTAACCCGCCTGCGCGATGCGGGCTTGACAGTCAAGGCTCCCAAGTGCCAGTTAGCACAGGCCGAGGTTGTCTACCTCGGACACGTGATTGGTCGGGGTCGTCGCCGCCCCTCTGAAATAAATGTGGCCGCTGTGCGAGACTTCCCGCAACCGCGCACGAAGACCGATATTCGGTCGTTCTTAGGTGTCGCCGGCTACTATCAGAGGTACATCCCCAGGTACTCTGATATCGCGGCTCCCCTAACGGATGCTCTAAGAAAGACAGAGCCGCAAACAGTCGTCTGGGATGAGGCAAAGGAAAGAGCTTTTAGCGCCCTAAAGAGCGCCCTAACAAGCCAGCCTGTGCTACGATCGCCCGACTACACAAAAGGGTTCGTTGTTCAGTGTGATGCTAGTGAGCGAGGCATGGGCGTTGTACTGTGCCAACGGGAAAATGGAGAAGTAGAACACCCCGTCCTGTATGCTAGTCGTAAGCTGACCAGTCGTGAGCAGGCGTATAGCGCCACCGAGAAAGAGTGTGCGTGTATCGTGTGGGCCGTTCAGAAATTGTCATGTTACCTAGCCGGCTCGAGGTTTATCATTGAAACGGATCACTGCCCTCTCCAATGGCTGCAGACCATCTCTCCCAAAAATGGCCGCCTCCTGCGCTGGAGCCTCGCTTTGCAACAATATTCCTTTGAGGTGCGTTACAAAAAGGGGAGTCTCAACGGTAACGCCGATGGCTTAAGTCGAAGCCCCTAACGTGGGAATCAGCCTCAAAATTGCTTGTTACTGATGTTTTTCTTCCTGAGGCAGGATTTTTAACCTATTGCTTTCGTGTAGTGTTTCAAAGTGATGATGTGCTTTCTAGTGCAATTTTCCGATTTGTGGACGCGTTCTGAGTGCTGCTAAACTACTGTAAGGAACTAGGCAGCAGTAAAAAAGGGGAAAGAGCCTGGCAGGGCTTAGTGAGGGTTGTGCCGTGCTTGCTGACTGAGCGGTTGACTTTCGGCGTAGTTCTAACGCTTGCCGGAAACGAGAACAAAAATGTCAACTCTCCCGAAGTCACTTTGCAGTGTCCTGTGTGCACCTGAACGTGAGAACGAGGCCTTCTCTGTGCGCTGCGCTCAAGAAACGCCAAAGGACGCCCGACTTCGGTTATGAGCATCATCGAGCGACATCCCTCCGGACAGCGGATGCAGTCCCCTGACCATCGGGATCTCCTTCCCCCGGCGGGGCGGTCTGTTACGTTTCGCCTACAACGCGCGGTAATGCCGGCGCGGATGCAACGGACGCCGGGGCTTTGTTCAAAGCGGCGGACATTTTGGCCCGTTCGACGCCGCCGCAACGCCTACCCGCCAAGCGTGTCCAGGCGTGTTTCAGTGCCACGTGTCTTCGTGTGTGCGTGTGTGTGTGTGTGCCCTCGCTTGTCAAAGCGCGGCAGCCGGGGAGCGGAGTTCCCCGAATGAGGAGCCTGGAGGTCTCTCGGCTCAACCGTTCGCGCCGTCGTGTGGGCGGGTTGGCGATGCGTCACTGCACTCGGTTCAGCAGGTCTCTCGGCTCGACCGTGCGCGCCGTCGTGGGCTCATGCTCCGCCGTCCCGTGACCTTCATCCCGTGACCTTCATCCCGTGACCTTCCCTTTTGGACCGCGACGCCGAGAGTATAAGAGCAGCTGCCCCCGGACGCCAGGAGAGAGGCTCCGATTTGTACTGTTGAGTTACGTCTCTCCACTTCGGTCGACCTGACCGGCCGCTCTTTTGCTATGTTAGAATAAACAAGTTGTTCTGTTACCAGTCTTCTCTTGCTTTGCCGGGACCTTCGGATGCTTCCAGTGCCCCAGGCCGCCAGGCCAACGCTACCCTTGGGGCTTGCGACCCATTGGCAATAACGGCGTCAGCACCGAGACTCCAACAACTCGTGCCAGCGGTGCGATTCCTACACCGCCGTCTCCGTACGTTCGGTCGGACTGCTTTCACTTGCATCCGAACTACGTGTGTCCCCCTTTGCTCTCATGGGTGTGAACTTCGGCCTCTCAAACTTGGAGCCAAATTCACCCTTTTGACCGTCCTTAGCTCCGCGAGCCCGACGCGTCACAAACTCCTCGGCTAACTCAGCGGCTCTAGCCACCGTACTAACGTCTGGCCTATCCAAGACCCAGTACCGCACGTTCTCAGGTAACCGACTATAAAACTGTTCTAGCCCAAAACACTGCAGAACTTTCTCGTGGTCACCAAACGCTTTCTCTTCTTTGAGCCACTCCTGCATGTTTGACATAAGCCTGTACGCAAACTCTGTATATGACTCACTTTTGCCTTTCTCATTTTCCCGAAACTTCCGACGGAACGCCTCCGCTGACAGCCGGTACTTTTTTAGCAGACTCGATTTCACTTTGTCGAAATCCTCTGCCTCCTCTCTCTCCAAGCGAGCGACTACGTCGGCCGCCTCGCCGGGTAGCAAAGTGAGCAAGCGCTGTGGCCACGTTTCCCGAGAGAACTCCTGCTTCTCGCACGTTCGCTCAAAGTTAACCAGGAACAAACCAATGTCCTCTCCAAGCTTAAACGGCCGCATCAGGTCAGTCATTTTGAACAATACTCGTTCTCCTGCACCGTGTGCCTGACTTCCATTACAAGCGCGTTCCATCTCTAACTCGAGACGCTTCATTTCCAAAGCGTGTTGACGGTCGCGCTCTCTTTCTTTCTCTTGTTGCTCTCGTTCTATCTGTTCTTTACGTTCGCGCTCATCTTTCTCTTTCTGTTCTTTAAGTTCACGCTCCTGTCTTTTTGCCGTCTCCCTCTCCTCAATGGTCTCAAGGCATTCCGACAGCTCGTCATCCTCAGCTTCTAACTCAAGAATAGCCCTTAGCAGTTATGGTTTTCTGAGTTTGTCTGAGACATCCAGACCCAACTCTCTTGCAAGCTCCAGCAATTTCGGTTTGCGCAACGACTTCAAATCCATGGCTGCTCTGAATGCTGCTTTCTCTACTGCCTACTATTGTCTTGCCGCAAACTAACCCGGCAGCAACGACAACCACAATTACCAGCTCTGTTTCTGACACTAACAAAAGCCTGGCAAAACTCAGAAAAAGAAAGTCCCGCACTCACCAAACCTCGCAGCCAAGAATTCAGCGCAGTCGTTCCGCTGCAGGCAACCAGTCATCACACAGGGCTCGTTGCACTGCTCCCGGATGGTCGTTGTGCTGCTCAGCATACATTCAACCGCATCTCTTCGCTGCTGGCCTCCATTGTCGCGATCTCACCGCTGGCAACCAGCTGTTGGGGTCTCGGTGCTGACGCCCGTTATTGCGAATGGGTCGCAAGCCCCAAGGGTAGCGTTGGCCTGGCGGCCTGGGGCACTGGAAGCATCCGAAGGTCCCGGCAAAGCAAGAGTAGACTGGTAACAGAACAACTTGTTTATTCTAACATAGCAAAAGAGCGGCCGGTCAGGTCGACCGAAGTGGAGAGACGGGAGAGCACGTAACAGAACAAATCGGAGCCTCTCTCCTGGCGTCCGGGGGCAGCTGCTCTTATACTCTCGGCGTCGCGGGCCAGAAGGAAGGTCACGGGATGAGCCCACGCGACGGCGGAGCATGAGCCCACGCGACGGCGCGCACGGTCGAGCCGAGAGACATGTTGAGCCGAGTGTAGTGACGCATCGCCAACCCGCCGACGGACAGACCTCCTGGCTCCTTACTTGGGGAGCTCCGCTCCCCGGCTGCCGCGCTTTGACAAGCGTGGGCACACACATACACACGCACACACGAAGACACGTGGCACTGAAACACGCCTGGACACGCTTGGCGGGGAGGCGTTGCGGCGGCGTCGAACGGGCCAAAATGTCCGCCGCTTTGAACGAAGCCCCGGCGTCCGTTGCATCCGCGCCGGCATTACCGCGCGTTGTAGGCGAAACGTAACACCTTCCATTTGTGACTCAAGCTCGTGAGAATACTTTCAGCCCGACGACAATGTTTTAACGAGAAAGCTTATATTCATCGAGACCCTGATTAAGTTATCCTGTCATCATTTAATTTCTTGTTTACACGGAGCTTCCATCTTACCAAAATATCGAAGTATCTGTCTACTTTCGAGTTTGATTGAAAGGTTCATTGACAAAATTTACTGAATGCTTGCAAACTCAAGGGGTGTCTTCAAAAGAAAGGTTCTACTAGATGCCTAAATTGCCTAGTTTTTTATTAGGTCATTATGCTTGATAAATAATTTGGTTTAACTTGATAACTGCAAGATGAACCGAGACATTTTCTCCTAAACCACCCATTTCTCGTATCAGCTGAGCTATCTCGTCGCACTACCTCCCTCTCTCCGCCAGCACAACCACTCAATCTCGTTAGACATTCCGACGAATAATGTTTGGCGTAACTGCAAGTCCAGCACAACTTGTACAGAGTTGAGGCATGGATCCGGGATCATCATGTAATGCCATTCCAGAACTCACATGTTTGCAAAGAAAGCCACTGTAGATCAGCAGCGTAATAGAGGCTGCGTATCTTGTATGTACTCAGCTAACGTTGCGTACGCTCGTCGATAGGTTTGGTCGTCGAGCTTCGGCTTTGTGGTGTTGGAATTCAGGAGAATGGACAACGCTGGGCAGTTCTCTTTCCAGAAGTCGCCTCATTTTTTACACATTTTCCCGCTGATTATTACGCAGGCTAATCTCGCAGGCCAAGAAACGTTAAGGGTTCATGCGTTGAAGACGGCGGCAATTCAACCATGATTTTTTTCAAAAGAACAGTCGACAGATTCTTGAAGGGATTGGTCACACGAGAACATTAATTTTCTTGCTTGCTTAACGGAGAGTCCAGAATGCACAGTGATCTGAGTGCAACACCCTGCTGTAAAAAAAAAAAAAAAGCTCGCACATTCAGATTATTATTTGCAACGCGGAGACTTCTGGCTGCAACTCTGAAATTAAATTAAATTATTGGGTTTTACGCACCAAAACCACAATTTTATTATGAGGAACACCGTAGTGTGGAGTTCCGTAATAATTTGGGCCACCTGGGGTTCTTTAAGAGGAAACTTCAGCTCGGTTACCTAAACACGTGTAAAAGGAGAATTCGTTTCTCTCGGCAACTACTGCAGCAAATTTGACGAGTTTGTTTTTTGCATTTAAAAGAAAAATTTTAAATCTAGTGACTCTTGGTTTCAAATTTTTGAGATTCTGAATTCTTTATTAAAAATTGACAGAAATTTAAAATTTTCAGAAAACTAAGCTAAAAAGTTTACAACTCTCTAACTCAGCAAGGAAAAATGATATAATTCTGTGAATTGCCTCTGGTAGGACATTTAAATCGGACGAAATTGATGTGTTACACATGAATCTAGGAAGATCTAGTAATATGGAAATAAAATTTTGCATAACCCTTCTACACAATGTAACAAATTCCCATAAGATATGAATTGACATATTGAACTCGTCCACTTTGAATGATCTAATGGATGCCGTTTGCAGAGCCGCAATATCTGTTTTTGATGCAGAGCTATTAATTTATACACCTTGTCCGTCTACATTTCTCAAACTTCCGAATTTTTGAAAATCTTTTTCACAAAGTTCAGCCCCTAAATCAAAATTCCGCTTCCAACTGTAACTAGAATTTAGCTTTTTCTCTCAAATGCAACAAATTTCATTAAAATCGATGCAGGGGTTACATCAGGAAAGCGTTTTTGCGTTTTACATGTATTTGAATAGGCCGCGTCGGAGCTGGACCCGAGCTAATGTTGCCGAGTGTGCAGACACCCTAGGCATGCAACTCATCACGGACTCAAGGTTTCCGTCGCGCAGAGGCAACTCGGTTCAGAGGGACACCACCCCGGACCTGACGTTCCTCAGAAACGCTGACGGGTCGTGGGACAACCTGCAAGGGGACCTTGGCAGTGATCATTACATCCTAGAAATCAACGTCCGCATCACACCCACTTCTCCCAAGAATTACACCTACGTCGACTGGGACCTCTTCAGAAGAATGAGGGGTAATGTGAACCAACAAGAAGAAACCTTCGAAGAGCTCCTGGAAAATCTGAAAATTACGGTGGCCAACGCCACTAAAGAAATAAGCGTGGATCTGGAGGTGCCAGCCATGGACTCCAGACTCTCACACCTCCTGGAGGCCAAGAATGGAAACAGCAGAAGCTAAACAGGAGGCTGAGGTCTAAATTAACGAAAATCAACAAAGAGATCGAAGAACACTCCAGAAAGTTGAATGCGCAGCAATGGGACGAAGTGTGTAATGAGGCGGACGGTAAAATGAGAAGGGGCAGCAAGTGGAGCCTTCTTAAGAACCTATTCGCCGACAACAACAAACCGACCAAGAGTTATGCCCGACTAACGATCGAAAGGCTCGTTCATCTTCACACGAAAGAAGGCACGAGTCCGCGGGACTTTGCTGACGCCCTGGCAGACATCTACCTACCAGTAGAGCGCAAATCTGTCCCGTGGGACGACCCAACACGCCAGTATAAGGGGACACCTCAACTATTGCTGGATCGTCCTTTCGAAGTTTCGGAGATTGTGCACGCCCTTCATGAACTAAACGGACGCTCGGCCACCGGCCCAGACGGACTAACAAACAAACTACTCAGAAATCTAGATGACAAAGCCATACAAATTATTACGAGCAAAATTAACGAGGTATGGGCTGAAGGCCGGGTGCCGGACGAACGGCGAACTGCCAATGTAGTCCTCATTCCCAAACCCGGAAAACCGCTTCATGCAGAGAATCTGAGATCCATCTCCCTTACGTCGTGCCTCGGGAAGGTCGCAGAACATGTCATCCACAATAGAATTGGAGAGCACAATGAAGAAAACGGCCTATTCCGCCACAATCTCATAGGCTTCAGAAAATTACTATCCACATAAGACGCCATGCTACTCATCAGGAACGCCGTCATAGACAACAAATCCAGGGATGTAAAAGGCATCCTGGCGCTCGACCTAACCAAGGCCTTCGACACGGTCAGGCACGAGCACATCCTCAACGAAATCTCCACTTTAGATCTCGGAGTAAATTTCGACAATTTCGTAAGATCGTTTTTGGATAACTGAACGGCCACCATAAAGGTCGGACAAATCAGAAGCAGAAAGTACATGCTAAGTAACATCGGTACCCCGCAAGGGTCAGTGCTTTCGCCGCTTCTTTTCAACATCGCGATGCATGATCTCGCAAACAAACTCTCGAAAGTCCCGGGGGTAGGGCATACGATTTACGCCGACGATATCACCATTTGGTCCACGAGCGGCCCGCTAGGCACTCTGGAGCAGAACCTACAGCAGGCGCTGGACACCACGGAAGCTTTTCTTGCAAACACGGTACTGAAGCTCTCCCCCAGCAAATCGGAGCTCCTTCTGTGCAAACAAGGCCCCAGGCTGAGACAGGCCCTTAGCTCCCTCCCCGTTCACCTTCACACCAGGGACGGAGGAAACATCCCCAGGTGTAACACAATCAAGGTCCTGGGCATGGTCATTGGTGCTTACAGCAATGACAACGCGGAGGCACTAAAACGCATCACAAAGAGCACCCTCAACTTCACCAGGGTCATATCACGGGTCGCCAGCAAAAGGGACGGACTGAAAGAGGACAACCTCATGAAAGCATTTCACGCCTTCCTCATCAGCCACGTAACCTACGCCGCCCCCTTCCTCAACTGGAAGAAGACGGAGCTGAATAAAATTGATACATTAATCAGAACGGGATTGAAAAAGGTCCTAAGCCTCCCTAGAAACACTAGCACGGAACGACTCCTCCAATTGGGGCTACACAAAACGGCAACCAAACTATTTGAGGCACAGCGAAACTCCCAAATTAGTCGGCTCTCACTCACAAGGGCGGGCATCGAGATCTTACTAGAAGTAGGCATACAGCCCCTCTTCGTGCCACCAGAGAAGTCGCAACTATGCACAAACGCCAAGAGATCAATAACCGTAGATCCCATCCCACGAAACATACACCCCACCCACAACGAAGGGCGGAGAAAAGCGAGAGCGAAGGCAATCGTTGACAACATCAAGCGTACCGAAATGCAAGTCCTCTTCGTTGACGCGGCCAGATATTGGAATCGAGTCGCCTACGTGGTCTCTGTGGTGGACGCCCATGGCTCACTCGTCAACGCAGCCACGGTAGTTACCAACTTCACTCACGAAGCAGAAGAAATGGCCATCGCGGTGGCCCTTCGAAGCTGCAAAGGAGCGTCAGTCATTTACTCGGACTCAAGAACAGCTATTAGAACCATCTCGTCGGCCCACGTCTCTAGGAAAGCAGCTACGGTTATCAACACCATCTTCTTCCAAGAAACGGGAGGAGACAACCTCATGTCCCCACACATCACATGGTTCCCGGCCAACATGGGCAACATTTCCGGACCTCCTGACTGTAACCCGAACGAGCGGGCACACCAACTGGCGCGAGAGCTCACATTCCGCGTATGCGGTCAGCCCTCTCGCTCCAACCCAGCCTGGAGGGAACTAGACAACAAAGACCCACTCGTATCATACCACGAAATCACTTCAAATCATAGGTTATCACGAAGAATTTTTCCTCCTCCTCACCCAAAGCTGAAAAAACCACAGGCCGTCACTTACAGACAGTTGCAGACAAGGACATACATCACACCAACAACACTAAGCAGGATCAATCCTGACCTTCCTACTGAATGCCCACACTGCGGCCACGAATACAACAACTTCGAACACATGCTCTGGCTGTGCCCTGCCAACGCGAGCACGGACTTTCCCGACCAGTCTTCCTGGGACTCAGCGCTCAGAAGCACAAAGCTCATCGCTCGGTTCAAGGCTGTCCAGAGGGCCCGGGCCGTCGCCGAAGGACTCTGTCTACCGGCCCCGACCTGGGTGGAGCCGCCGGATTGATTTCCCCTCAGGACCTAAATAACGTTCTAACTCACTCACTCACTCGTGACTAGCCATGTTTGCATCTGTCAGTCTTCTCAATAGAAGCACCGTCTTGTTCACGTTGAATAGAAACTTCATTGTAAGGTTTGATGGTAAACAAATAACGGGAAGCTGTGAAAATCAGTAGCACATCCCTATGAAACACATTGCAGCTTCGCATGGAAAAGCTCGCGAACATTGTACAAAAGAAACTTTAAACTCCCCTAATTTCGATGAACAACTTTTATCAGTCATTTATTATTCAATGACTATATTATTTGTGCTGCTATGAATTTTTGTCCACTATGTTTGAGATTTCGAATGCTTCATAAGATTGCCTTGCATCCTCATCTGCTCTTCAGATAAAGTTTATTTCTTTCTCTTTCTTTCCTTCATAGTTATTATTTTCTTGGGGATGCAAAGCTATGTGATACTTCTTTATCTGTGATCATTTTCAGATGCTCATTTCTTGTTTTTAGTATTCTCATGTACTATTTCAAGGCCTTGCTATAGCTATACTTATTGTTGATTCTCGTGAGTCTTGTGCACAAGAAGACAAGACAGACCTTGTATTAAAAAGCCTCTTTCTGTGTACTACATTTTCACCACACACATTGAAAATGACTAACATATAGTAAAGAAGAGAAACGAGCAGAAGTGTAGTTTGACAGGGCGTGGGTTGCATTGGGCAAATAACCGTTCTCTGTTTTTATTATTATTATTATTATTATTATTATTATTATTATTATTATTATTATTATTATATGGTACTTACGAGATCCTGTCTACTCCTTTTCACATAGAGATTTAAGAAAGAAATAATTAACCCATTAAAACTAAAAGTCACCTCTGAATCATAAAAACACAAAGTTCAGTCACACAAGCACACTATTGCCACACTAAAACTGAAAGTCAACTCCAAATCATAATAACATAAAGTACTGTCAAATATGTACATTAACTCCACACTAAAACTTATAGTCAACACCAAGTCATAAAAACACGAAGTTTAGTCCCACAAGTACACTAATGTTGCACTAAAACTGAAAGTCAATTCGAACAAGTGGTATGGCTGCCAAGGGGAGCTAATCGCAGTCCAAGGCGGCTGTATATTAGGAGATACTGTGAGACTGAAAAATGTTACAGCACTGCATTTTCTGCAGAAGTGCGCGTATCGTAATTTCTGTAATGAAATCAAGCATTTCGTTATGATTGTGTAATCTTTTGTGAAAAGTTAATTATGAGATCTTAAGCGCACCGTAAGCAAACAAACGGGGAAGTTATAAAACTATATGACGGAGCTGAAACAGCTAGCTTTATCACAACTCTTGAAGAGCCATTTGTTTAACAGTTTAAATTTTGACAGTCTGGATCCCTGCTACGCGACCATTACCGCCAGTTCTTTCAATATTAAAATGCAGATGATAAGAGATAAGATAGGGTCGATAAAAATTGTCGCTCAGTATTACGTCAGTCAGGTTAGCGACAAATTCACAACAATCTTCAGTGAGTTCTGGTTCTTTTCTTTCAAATCATCTGTACTTGCGTTTCTTTTCTTTCTTTTTCTTTTCAGAGGCGAATATGAGGAGCCAGGAGACATCACAGAATACTGTCCTACACACGGTGAAGCAGCTTGTCACGCAATATAATCAGACAAAGGCCAACAACTTACAGAGGGCAAAATATCGTAATCTCTCTCGGTGCATCGGAGGCTGCCCAATCATTGATCAAGCCAAGCACCCTCGTGAATACAATGAGTACAGGAGGCTAGCACACTACTTCGGCGAGTTATTACAACGTGCAATATTTGAGAGCTCACAGCAAGTCGTTGATGAAACAAATAAGGCTCCGCGAATTCCTGAACAATATTCAACTGGCAGGCAAAGCGACAACAGCCATATACCCGGCGAACATGCTGCCACCTTGCTGCGACATCAATTTTTGCCCTCATATGAAAGTCTGCTGGAGAAGAAATTATGGTTTCAAAAGAGCACTAACAGAATGCAAATGCAGTGCACCCAACAAATATTGAAGACAATGGCTCCGTACATGCTCCACCGTCTCGCTCAGTGTACCGGAAGAGAGGAAGTTAATGCAGCCGCACTAAAAGCTAAAATCACTCAGCACCATGAGCACCAACAACCTGTTCAGGACGAAGAAGGCACTTCGCACTGGCCGCCTAATGTAGCCTTGGAGTGGGAACATATCCCAACTCAGGATGAACTATTAAATATAAATGCAGCTATGAAAGAGACAGGCAAAGCCACTTTTGAAAAAAAAAGACAGCAGCGCTACAAACCTAATTTCCTACATACAAGACCCCAGCAAGAGGCTATAGTAAAAATAATAGCAAATATTATTATTAGTTACATTCGCAAGCGACCCAACGCTGAAGAAATTGACGCGCGAAAGATGCCTGCAGCTCAAATCGAATACCAGAGCAAGTCAAAAGTCGGCGCTCAATCGGAACCGGAAGCGAGAAGTCACAGGGTGGCACCCACACCGTATCAGACGCAGCACAAGTTTTCAGCTCTGCGAGAGTCCAGCGAAAAATCCGGCGATTCGTTGCCCACATTTGATATGCCAATGCTAACAAGAGATACTGAAGAAATACGTAAGCTAGAGGCAGCAACGAAAAGTGAAATTGCTGATGCAAATGTTGTACCGGCACTTAAGCCCTTTCATCAGCCATTCAGAGAATCTTCTCACGTTGTGTATAACCGCGAGCCAGCGCTGAATCATCAACGCGTTTGGCAGGAAGGACTACTAAATTGGACGCCCAAACATGACGTGATGCGTCATTATGGCACCAACGCTCAAAATAAGGCACAGTTGCGCAGTATGAATAGTACAGCGGCAAATCAGTCTGCGCAACGCTTTGTTAAACAGACTGTGCAAGCCAACTCGCAATACAGGCATCAGCAAAGAACAGATATTGGGCGTAAAAAGTTTTCGCTTTTTCCAGTGCATGCAAAATCTGGTGGGGAAACCTTAGGAGGTTTTCTTCCGTCTCCTCACCGGCAGCACAAACACAAACCTAATGACTCAAAAGCAGCAAAGCAGCAGTTCGGCAAAAATTTGTTTTTGAATATTCCAAAAGAAGAAAGACATGAACGTGTAACAATGGAGCGCCAAGAGAATTCAGTAGAACTGTCGGAGAAGAAGAACATGCAAGAAAATAGGATTACTGCCTCACAGGGCGCAAAAGGGACGCGATCAGGTTTGGCGAAGGAAGGGAGAGAAGTAACCCGTAACAAGCAGTCGAAGCGCCTACGGTTTCAGAAGCTGACTATAGGGAACCCACATAATGCCCACTCCAAAACAATTTTTAGGCCACAACCTAGGTTGGTTTTGCGCCTGTCACCGAATGAAGGTATTTTTCATAACGCACCAAGAGCTGTGGAAGCAGATTTCCAGGACTACAGCAAAGTCTACTTAAGACCATTTGCACAGCGAAGAACTGTTCCTATTTCAATCGCGGGACCAAGCCCGGCCAACGAGAAACAATTTACTTGGCAGGTTACACAAAATGTGATTTTCACTCATTCACCGCAGAAGGTTGGTGATCACAACTATCGACCACTCGCAGCAACCGACAAGCAAAATAAATTAGCTTTTATACACCCAACAGCCCCTTTCGTACACCTAACGCAGCGGCCAACCAATGTGGAGAGACAAGCATCAAAACAAAAGGCGATAGTTCAGAAAAATCGTACGCAACAAAAGCAAGCAACTTTTATAAATGAAAGCCGACATGCAGTGTCTCAGCAAAAGCCAATGCCATTTGCTGGAACCACAAAGTGACAACACACACTTTTTAACAGTTGGATGAACTCTGTAGGGCATCCTCAATCTTAGACTTCTCAACCAAGTTTTAATCTAAGAGCGCCTAATGTGCAGCAGTCTACATTGCTCCACAAAGAAAGATTCGTATCATGAAACACAGTCACCATTCAATAACAGTCAACCATTCAATAAGCAGCGGCCACCTGACATCGCACAAGTTAGGGGTCAGCGTACGCCAATTCTGAACCAAGAAAGTAATTCTGCGATAAATGGTTTCAAAAAAGCAACGGTTTCAAAAACCACCGCGGGGATCGATGCAGCGTAAGTCAGGTTTAGGCTATGAAGCATCCTAAGTTGTTCATCTTATATATATTCACAAAGGCGGAAGTTTGTGTGGACCAGCTGATAACTAAGCACGATCCATCACCAGTGGAATAATCAACTGTAGGTTTTAACGGCCTAAGGTTTTTGTGACCAGCAAGCCATTAGAACACGTCAAAACAACAAAACCAGTACAGGTCCGCAAGCCAACGTTTCAGGAACGAGATAAATATCGATTAAGTAGATTCTAGCAACCGAAGACTGCGTTAAGTTTCACTGCTGTCCACAAGAAAAAGAAATCGGACCAACGCACACGGGCTCTGAATTCACAAATGGAACTTGTGAACCACCAGTCTGCACCGGAATTTGTCCTTCGAAGACAAGCACCTCGTCAGCAAGCTAGGAAGTAACAGCGACTTTTCTGAGATAAACAAAATAGATGGCCAAATAAAGGACAAACCCATATCACGCAGTTGAGTTTGGTCTGGACGGAGAAAATCACTTCACCATAATTGCAAATGTCCTGTATGCTACGCAGCACCAGAAGTACAGAATTTTGGGGAAACTGAAACCGTAACTAGCAGCAAGAACGAATATTTCAGTGTCGTAGGGAACAATGGTAACTATCGGTTAGTGTGTGACGATGCACAAAACGAAGATAGCATAAAAGAGAGAAGTGAGCTGACAAGAAAATTCAGGGGTAGGATATGAGGCTGTAAAAATGACAACAGTTGTCGAACAAGAAATGCCTCTGGTTCAAGTCACCGAAACTTTGGCTTAAGGCTGAGACATCTTTTGTTCGACCATTGTTGAACCCTTCAGATCTCCATCTTCCTTAGAACTGCTTTTTCAGCTGAACAAAGCAGTTAATATGCCTGAGCAGTCCGCCAAGCCAGGCATCTACCAATCATGTCAGCATAGTTATTATTGCGTAGTTAACTAGCGCAAAATAAACAGCTTGTGTGGGCAGACATCTATGGAGTCAGCCATTGATTTCTTGCAAACTTCTTTTACGTTCGAATATTATGGTTCAGTGTTAGAGAAGGAGGCGACCGGTTTACTCGTTAGCTTTTTCATACCTAACCGTTCACGATCGTAGCTCACTAAGTTACCACTTGTACTATGCATCACATAACAATTAAGTCTTCTTTTTTTACTAGTTAAACTTCCAAAGGAATCTAAATTCCAAACACAACGTTGCTAAATGAAGTAAGAGACCAATTTCCTCCTACACACCCCAACCATTGGCTCCTATAGATACATACATTTGAACGTTCCTGACAAAGGAACAGAAGTTGCTGCAAGTGTCACTCAGTTTATCATTGTGTTGCATATGCGAGCAAATATAAAATGTATTTCAGTAAAGTGGAAAGTTCGGCTAGTGGGTGAGTAATCATCATACCTTGCTGGTGAAGCAGCGCACTGACACGGACACAGTTAAGACACACAAAAAAAGGCGACACTCGCTGCACTCGCAACTATTTTATTTTAGAACACATACTTCATATTTATATACCTGCGCACCCTCAGGCGTCAAAGATGATCAAGGCAAGAGTAAATGCATTTTTTTAAAATCATTTGCTGTTAGGGTTGCAACAAATTACGATAGGATTGCACACCATGATAGATAGGTGCCATTTCTTTGACGCCCGAGTATGCACGGGCAAATGATTTTTAAAAAATGCCTTTAATCTTGCCTTGATCATCTTTGACGCCTGAGGGTGCGCAGGTATATAAATATGAAGTATGTGTTCTAAAATAAAATAGTTGCGAGTGCAGCGAGTGTCGTCTTTTCTTGTGTGTCTTTACTGTGTCCGTGTCAGTGCGCTGCTTCACCAGCAAGGTATGATGATAAAATGTATTGCATACGCGAGCAGATATAGATATAAATATATAACTTTAATCAGCACGACCTGATTGTTTACTTTGCATGTATGAGATTGAAAGCTATGTTCCTTCGCACACAAACCAAAATATCTGCTTTTAATGAATTCATACAACATCTTCTACAATGTGCACCTACACTTAAAAAAAGCCAGAAGACAAAAGTGGAAAAGCTTCGCTGCAGGAATATACTTATTACCTTTGCGAGCACCAAGTAACCAAAGTGCAGCATGTTCAGGTCGAAGCATAATCTTAGGCGACATGCGTCCTACAGCTTGCATTAGAATAACGACATTAAGGAGATGAAAACCATTTAAGTTATAACTAGCCTTCTCTCCTCTAAGTAGGCATGGCACTTATCAGCAATTATTTCCCGTGGATTGTTGTGCAACAATGCGTTTTTGTCGAGCGCAGAATAAATGCGATCATCTTGAATGTTCCTATTAATGACTTATTTATTTATTCGGACGAAAACCTTACCTCCGATTTCTATATAGTTCTTGCTTAGCCGTATAGAATGACCATATCCACTGTTATCATATCTAAATGGAATGCAACGTGTACTCCCTGCTGCTAGACTTTAGTTCAAGTACTGCCTTGCTTAACTCAGCTGTGATCTTGCAGACAAAAACATTACGTGCGACTTTTCGAAATGTGTCATCTACACCAATCTTAAATTTTTTTAAAGATCTGCGTAATCAAAATGTATGGCCTGGCAGACCCATAGATACAACAAACCAATATTGACACGCTTTTTACAAAGAGGCGGAATATCCCTTGCAGGCAACTTGCACTCAAATTGGAGGATTAGGACGTTGAAGTAATCCATCCAGTCACGCTCGCTATTTTTGCAAAGTCCGTTTTTATTTATTTGGTCCAGAGACAAATATGTACACCAAAACACACCTGAGACTTATTCACACGTTAGGCATCATGTCTGTGCGTACGTTGAACGTGAGTTTCTCAGCTTTGGCTGTTGCCTCACTGTTCTAAGATATGTCAAGCTCCACATGAAATGCTGACAGTACTAAGTGGCTTAATGGACCCTCGAAGGAAACACTGCTAGAGTGAACTTCTCAGCAAATCATGAGGATAAAAGAGCTTCGGTAGTAACGACATTTCCGTCATGTGCCAAATGTCACAGCCTCCTTCTGAGACACGCACGTGCGTGCATGCACGAGTTTTTGTGCGTCCGTGGGCGAGCGTTCATGCGTGTGTCTCCCACCCTGTTATATCTCTGCGAGTGTTGCACGGGCAAAAAGAAAACGTTATGCAGACGCTAGGCATGGCGGATCGGTAGGTTATGCGAAGCATTTTGCAGGTACCTCGCTATCCAGTATTGTTTTGGGTTCCACAAAGCGTTACAAAATGAACCAATGTGTTTATGTAAAGCCGTCTGTTGTTTGTGGGGCGCGAGCGTGTGTGCGACGGCGGAAGCAAAACGAGGACGACGGTGACAATGATCCTATACAACAACGATCGCATTTCTGCTCCGGCCTATGGACGCCATTTAGCGATATGCCGATTGTTGGTTCTACATATGTACCGGACTGTCGTAAGCGACAAAACAAAGATGGCGATTTCATCGTCAACAAAGTGTCACACAGTCGTACATACTTGTACGATTGTGTAGTGATTGATGTCATGTGCTTGCTCTATGTTCAAACGGAGATGGTATATGTATTCCGGCGAAGAAATGGTAAAACTAAAGTACACCTAAGTATGCTCTGTCGCACAGCTTCTCTATAGAGTTAGCTGCTACGAGGAAAGGACTGGGGTATGTTGGTTGAACCCCAAGAGGGGGAGGGGGGGAGGGGGGCTTCTAACAAAGCGTCCCAAAAAGCTAACTGTCATGAGAGAAGAATGCGAGAATGCGAGAAACCAAACGTGTCAAAGAGCTTGTTGGCTTTGGCACGAAAGAAGCATGCGTGTGACCATTGCATAATCCAATGCTAAAAGACATATGCAGATCCGACGCACGTGTTGCAACATATGTGGAGGGAAGCATATATGGTTAATTAAATGACTTAAAATTAACGGCGATGCTCACAATTTTGTTTACTTGCATCCTATCCAACCTGTAATCAACCATAGAGGGCACAGCGTTATTGTCATGTAAGTTCGATGTTTATGCATTGCACCGTTCACAGCCTACGACGAAATGCAAACTCCAAATCTGATGGATGAACACTGTGAGACATATACGCAGTGATCTCACAAGGACCAATGCAATGCATGGTGCTTGTTGAGCCAAGAATGGGGATGATATGTTTGTGCACAGGAAAGTACTACAGGTATCAAGAAACATTTATAGATTTTGTACCTCTTGTGTGACAATGGGGCGTGCCCATTGTGGAGGATTGGTCAAGTACGAGCACACCCACAGTAGCTCATACCGAATGGCTAAATCACTACGTAAATCGAAGAATCTGTGAAATATAATTCACCATCCTTTCATCAGATCGGTGTACGTTAGATATATATGTTAGCCGACCTTATATGTTCAGGGTTTATGTAGGAAGTTATCCTTTTTTTTTTGTTACGCAGAACAGAGCTGCGCATACGTGGCCAGCGTAGAAGGGCGAACATATCAACTACTTGACTGGTATTTCCATGTAACATTTTGTAGATATGTGCAAATGTATATGCCGACATAACGACCTACCCAACATCATAGCTACTGCGCCAATCCTTGGAAAGTAGGTAAAGAAAGCTTCGCTTAAAATGAAAACTAAAAATCATGGCCGAATAATTGAAACATCGGGCTGCTGCCCCGGAAGTCAGCCATTTGCTATGACCGTCGCCCACGCATTCCTCTTTATGAAAAAGGTCCGGAACAAAGTCAGGCAGCAACCTACCTACCTACGGCTATGTACCTGGAATGAGGCAAATAATGTTTCGCATTAAAAACTATTGATGGGACTACATGCATCAGCAGGCCGAGATAGATCAAGATCAGGTCAGGTCAACTTGTCCTCGGTTTTCAGTTTCGAACTTGTATCATTATAAGTATTCCGCCTATCCACTTACGCTTATATAGGCACAAGCACACGTCAGGCTGCTGCAAGGTTCATAGGCAGTGAATGCCGTGACGGGCGCTGAGCTACGGAGCAATATCAAAGACGAAACACTCAGGCTATGTACCATCTCCTTTCCCGGAAGCGTGCGCTTCTCTTGGCACCGTCAGACACGCAGCTGGGGCCTGGGTGAACAACATCGGTAAATCACTCCGATCTGAAAGCTCGGCAGCCCGGTACGCACGCCGTCTTCACACTATTCACTGGAGACGGTAGACATTCAGCTGCGATGCTGGGCACAGGCGCTTCGCAATCTGTCCATTTAGTTCTATGCAGCACCATGAAACCTAACGAGTTAGCAGCTGTAATACCTTAAGCGTTCAGAAGCGTCATTCGTTATACCTTTATAAATTCTTTTTCTGGCCTTCTTAGCGTTTACAACTCCTTTTGCTCTTTATTTTCCTTTCTTTTCGCATTTGATATTTCATATTTCTATTTTCTCCCGGCGACAATGTTTATTGCTCGATTTCTGGATTCCTGCGGCAGGTTGGATTGGCACCTCGCCTGCTGCAGCGGACAGACAAATATATTTAAACATAACGCCGATGCTAAAAGCATCTTTGTAACGCGGTTCTTGCTTATTGACATGACTCCGTTCCGTAGAGGAATTGTAACATGTATTTGCGACGTACTCAGCTGAAGTTAGCTACGGATAAAATCAATAATTTCTGCCGTCTGGATAAGCGCTAACTCAAAGATGACCGTGACTGCACGGAAAACGAAATAACGACCGCAGCTGCACGTGTGCTGTACCGCCGTTTGCGACTGCGTGAATAGGCTCAGCGGATGAGCTGAGCCTCCCTACGCATTGCCTCGTTTGCCGCATTTCGGCATGGACGTGAGGGTGGTCTTACTTCTTGCTTTGCTCGTTGGAATAACCTATGCGTGAGTATACATGGATTCAATGACCAGTTTTTATCGACTTTGTGGACAAAATGAATCAGTCATAAAATGAATATGAAGATATTCATGACCGGAAACATAAAAGGCATAAGTGATAAGCACCCATCAAGTTGTACATGAGATTGCGGGAAGCTTCCAATGCGTGGTATAAATAAATGAGTCGATGCCATATTTTAGCGCCGTCTTAACCAAGAGAAAAAATAAACGCGCACTTCAGCAGCACGATGTTCTTCGGTTATACGAACATTATAAGAACGTGTAGGCCGTAAACATTGCTTGTGAATTTATTATTTGCCTTAATCCTGCGATTTCTGTGGCTGCATATTTCCATAAGGGCTATTTGTTTTTGTCCGTGAAGATGAAGACAGGAGATAGGCGGAAACGAAGACTGGCACATTTCTAATGCATGATAGGGTGTACAACTCTCCAAGAGGTTAATAATATCGCGGGAGCATTAGCCGACACGACAGTCGCGGTCGTGTGACGCAGTGCAGATACGAAAGTAGAGATGGTAGGTGCATGCGCACGGAGAATACGTACAGTTGTCCAACCATGGTGTGCCACGCTATTCCGTTAAAGGCGCTGTGAAACACTTTTCTTAAAAATTAAATTATGGGGTTTTACGTGCCAAAAGCACTTTCTGATTATGAGGCACGCCGTAGTGGAGGACTCCGGAAATTTCGACCACCTGGGGTTCTTTAACGTGCACCTAAATCTAAGTACACGGGTGTTTTCGCATTTCGCCCCCATCAAACACTTTTCTAGCTTACGGAATGATTTCGCTATTAAAGGAGGTCGCCTCACGAATCTCATGGCTGAAAAAAAATTTTCTAATCCTTCAAGTGTGTTAGCGAAGTTATAAGTGGTTGTCGCAGCGATGTCGGACTTTCGTCTCCACTAGCGCACTGTAAGCTACACAGTGGGGATCACACACGGGCAAGACCTCGCCCAAATGTTTCTTTTCTTTTTTTTATTTGCGGCGCTACTCCCGGTTAAGGCATGTGCGGAGCTCTCTCGGCGCGAGGTTGGCACTGAAAGTTATGTCACTTACAGAGACCAGTCAGCGCGCGCGGTTGTAACACCGTCTCACCAACGACAGGGCTCGGCACCGCACGTCGTGGCGGCCATAGTATTTATACTCTTAAACATAATTACACCCTTTGGGTCGTATCTTGCCTCACAAGAATAATCGTTATCTGTATTGTTCGCATTTCCTTTCTTTAACGCTGCGAGCCCGGTACTTCCAAGTTACTAACGGCATGCGCGTTATCAGCATGACATGGCATTCTCAAAAGTAGCAAGCACAGCGCTTTCAAGAAAGGAAACGCAAGCAAGACATATGGCGATTATCGTTGTGTGGCAAGGTACGACCCAAAGGATGTAATTTTATTTAAGAGCGTACGCTACGCAGCACGCCGACGCGATCTCGGAGGTCGTGCTCAGCAGCCGCCGCTACGTGCAATTGGCGTGTGCAGACTGAGAGGACAAATATGGATGGAGTATCGTTTCCTGGTCTTATTGATATCGCAGGCATGTGGATCTTTAATTTATTTAACTCAGAATTAATAATTATAGTCTTACTGAGAATGTTCTCGCGATCACGAAATCAACCAATAACTGTTAGTAATAGAGAGAGATAAACAGATTGGGAAAGGCCGGGAGATTAAACCGAAAACGTTGTACTTTGCTTCCTGCTGGGGGGAAAGGGCAAGGGAAATAGAAGACTGAAAGAACTGGCGGAAAAAAAGCCACGAAAAAAACAGAGGAGGTTGGGACTGCTTTTGAGAACTATAGCTTCTCTAATAGGCCACTTGAGCGCAAAAATTTCAAGAGTGCCTTGACCGACTTGTGGTGTGACAGTTGCATAGGACGGCGTGCCAGGACAGCCTCCTCCGAAAGCGGCTGGTCGTCAAGGCGTACCAGCGCGGTCGCGAGTGACTGCCTGGGTTAGCTGTGTAGAGGACAACGGCACAGAACGTGTTCGATAGTTTCCTCACTGCCGAAGTCGTCACAAGCAGCCCTACCTCCCCTTTTGATGCGGAAATGAAATGATTTTGTAAAAGCGACGCAAAGCCACAGTCGGTAAAGTGCTGTTGTCTCGGGTCGGGATAGTCCAGGTAGAAAACGAAGTCGTAGACAGGGGTCCAGTCGATGCAGAGGTGCATACTTGAAACTAGGTGTTTTCCACAACGATTGTCTGGCAAGCACTAGAAGTTTAGCTGCTGCATCTTTATTAACAGCAGAATTGGTTCATGCACGCCGTCTTCAAGAGAAGATCGAGCAGCTTCTTCGGCATGTTCATTGCCAATTATGCCACAGTGGTTGGGGAGCCACTGAAATGTGACGTGTCGTTGCCCGACGAGGCGATGAAGGAGCTCTAGGATTTCTAGAAATAGTTGATCGTAGGGTCCACGGCGTAAGGCAGAAGGCAAGCAAAGTAGAGCAGCCTTGTAGTCACTGAATGCACTCTATACTGAGGTGGTTCCTCTTGCATTATACGAAGTGCGCTACCAAGCGAGGCAAGCTCCGCGGCTGTCCATGTTGTCTGGTGTGATGTCTTGAACTTCAAGGTGGTGACTTTCGCAAGAAAATTCGCTGATACTACAGAACTGTCCACGGTGGTTGAATCATCAGCGTGTAGAGGGCGAAAGTTGCTTAAAAGCTGTTGGCGAGAGTTGGGCCTTCGTTCGAATGCCTGGTACTGTCAGTCGAACTTATGGTCGAGCTATGGCTCAGCTTGCAAGCACCAAGGGGAAAACAAAACTCTCGCTCCAGCTGTGTAATCTGATGGAAGGTATACACGATAAGGCAGTATGGCCTGACAAAAAGAGGCGTGTGATCGGTCTTCTGGCAGCTCCGTCAAGCAGCCAAGCCCATCAACAGTTTGGCTGCTTGAGACATAGCTACATGGTGACATTGTGAAGGAGAAAACAAGTAACCCTTAACTGTTTTTGACACGAGATTGTAAATTCCCTGCTGCATGCAGCGCAATAAGATTTGTCCGACATATTCACAGGAGCCTCGTCTCCAGATTGGCAACGATTTCTTATTAGGTTCAAAAAAATTTGATTATTACGATACTCCCTAATGCAAATTTTAAGTGCAGCTGCTTGGGTGTTTTGAATTCGTGAGGTATTGCTACAAAGAATTTGATTCTCAACGACAGGATCCTCTCGGCAGTGGCGCTGAGCCTCTGCTCGGGCAGCTCGTTTAGCAGCTGCGGCAGAAGAAATACTTGCACCGGTTGCGTCGCTCATTGTCCAGAAAAAACTGGCTGACTCTATTTTGTATTATGATTATATTTTCACGTGGTAGTGACAATGAAGAACGACAGAGTGTCCAAACTGTGAGTTAGAAATTTGGCTCTTTATTGAGTAAACGTTTGCCCAGGAAAACTTGGAACTGAAGTACTAAAGCGCCAAACAGACGATACAAGAAGAGACACGGAGAGCGCTTACTGACAACTGATGCTTTATTGACGGAAACACACACTATATCTACGCAAATTGTGTTATTGTTAACACAACGCAAGTTATATATATATATATATAAATATATATATATATATATATATATATATATATATATATATATATATATATATATATATATATATATATATATATATATGTCGTGTGTTTCCGTCAAAAAAAGCATCAGTTGTTAGTAAGCGCTCGTCCGTGTCTCTTCTTGTGTCGTCTCTTTGGCGCTTTAGTACTTCAGTAACATGCACCAACTAGCCCAACAAAAAAGTTCTGCTGGAAAAAGATGTAACATTCAAGCTCTACGATAGCGGTGAGCATAGTCGGCGATGGCCGAAAACTTGATCTGGGGGCAATGCGCGCCCACTTTTATACATGACTCGTGGGAGGTTCCAGTGTAATCGCTGGTGCGCGCATGGCTTCTAGAAAGTACTACGCAATTTGTATCAAGCATTAAATCAAATTAGAAATACTAAGGCGCCTACTCGTAGTCTCGTGCGGCACTTATCTTCCCTCCTCGCCCTTTCACCATGTTCTGCTCCTCCACTTTCCGCCAATACTTTCCCTCTACCCTCCTCCTCCGCTTTCTCCTCGCGCTCTCTTCGCTACCCCGCCTTTCATACCCTGCTGCGGTTCGCGTTTTCTCTTTCATCTTTCGCTGTGCTAGTTCGCTCAGTTACGAGGGACGCCGACGCTCAACGCAACAACGGGCGCCTAAGAGCTACGCTCTAAAATGTTTCAGAGCCCATTTAAGTCCGAATAGCCCCTAATGCTCAGCGGCTTCCAACGCGAACAAAATGCACTCGCGGGTTCCTGTGCTTTCAAGGGTTACGAAGCAGTTTCAAACGATAGATGAGATGATAAAAAAAAGAGCTGTGCTCGGTTCATTGAAACAGCGTAGCAGTAGATGCTTAAGCACTAGGCCACTGTGCATGCGCCTACCCTAGCTACTTTTGCAAGGTATGCTCAGTCATGATTGCCGTTACTGAAACAGCCTTTCAAAAAAATAAAAATTAAGAACGCAAGTGTAACCAGGAATCAAACCTCCAAAGAAAGAAAAATACTCGGAAGTAGTTGGGCCCGCATTAGGATTGAACTTCAGCAGCATGTTACGCTCCTGTAACATGTGAAGGCGAAACCCTGCTACACAGATAGTAATGCATTAAGTTGTGCGATCGGAGGGGCCCGACTTCTTGCAAGACATAACGAGCCGCAGTGTGACGTAACCGTATGGCACTGTTGGTCGGCCTCCTAAACAACACAAGCGAACGCCCAATGCACTAAAGTTTCTTTCGTTCTTTCTTTGGTTTCCTGCTTCTTTGCGTCTTTTTCTTTCTTTCGTTCGCTCTTTTTTTGCCTCCTTCTTTCTTTCT
The DNA here is from genome assembly GCF_023375885.2 of Dermacentor andersoni. Classification (NCBI taxonomy): domain Eukaryota; kingdom Metazoa; phylum Arthropoda; class Arachnida; order Ixodida; family Ixodidae; genus Dermacentor; species Dermacentor andersoni. The sequence goes on from NC_092815.1 coordinate 25,381,029, forward strand.
TCTTTGGTTTTTTTTTCTTTCCTTCGTTCGTTCCTTCTGTCGTTTCTTCATTCATATTCAGTCAATAGACAGCTTTAGTTACACGTACGTAGAGGCTTTGCGTACGTAGAGCTTCTACGTGTCAGCAGTGCGCATGCGTACAACGTAGCGGGCGCGCGCGCGTCTCACGGACGTACGTGAGATTCAATTCTTTGCGTGCGTTTCTTGCGCACGTAGACAGCTTCGCGCGGGAGTTCCGCGAGATCACGAACAAGCGATAGCGGGCCGCGCGCGCGCAGACGGCTTGCATTGAAACACGGCGACAGGATTGAATTGGCTACCGCCGTGTTCACATTTCCCGATAGATGTAGCTACGGGGTCCCTCTTGGCGTGCGTAGCGTACGTGTAGCTAAAAGCGTTTCAGATGGCGTGCACGTGAGGCACGTAGGCTTTTCACGTTTGCGTACGTGAAGCCTCTACGTACGTGTAACTAAAGCTGTCTAATGTAACTTCGCTTACGGGGGTATGAGCCATTCCTTATATTTTTTGTCTACGTTGAGTTTACTGGCGTCTATTGTGGACCAAATAAAGTTGTTTCACTCACTCACTCACTCACTGGACTAGAAGCCACTTTTTGCAGGGTATGAGCCATTGCAACGAGCCACTTAAGGCTTTCCCCTTAACAAAGGAGGGCGGAAAAATTTACATTTTTAACAAAAGTCCAAGATATCACAGAAAAAAGTTACGGCAGAACACTTCTCACGATGACTGTCGAGGGTAATGGGATTAGCATTCAAGCAATGTAGCGACACACGCTATTCCTGAAGTCACGCTTATTTAATGTCTGTGGTGGTCATTCTGAGACTTTCCTTGCTTCGGCTATACGTAAGTTAGACTGTTTCCAGCATCGGCCCACTTTGCTATGGCACTCGCTTGCCAAGTTCACTCATCAGCATGATGGCCTGATGACAACGAACCAGTGCCGACAATGGAATGACGAAGGAGAAATGACGTCGATGGGGCGACAAAGGTGTTATGACGACGACAGCATACCAACAAGATGACAATGCTTAAATGATGACGATGGTATAACGACCACAGCGTGATGATGACGGGATGATGACAATGGGATGACAACAAGTATATGACGACAACAGGGAGACGAAGCTAGAATGACGACTATGGCACGATCACGACGGCATGACGATGACAGTATGAGAACAGATGCGTGATAGTGACTGTCAGAGCATGACGCAATGATAATGATGACGTTACAACTATGGAACATTCATAACTCCACGACGATAATGTGATCGCAACATAATGAACTTGGAATGACGTTTATGGAAGGACCAAGACCATATGACGACGGCATGATGACAGTTCTGAAGTGATGACGATTGTAACACGACAGTTTGACGACGATGTTGTGACGACCAGGGCATGAAAAGTGGGATGTCGAAGTTACAATGACAACGATGGAACGGCCACGACGGCATCACGAGGGCATGACAACGAATGCATGACGAGGGCTCTACGACCACAACGCAATGAAGACTATGGCATAGCAGTGGCATGACCCGCCGTGGTTGCTCAGTGGCTATGGTGTTAGGCTGCTGAGCACGAGATCGCGGGATCGAATCCCGGCCACGGCGGCCGCATTTCGATGGGGGCGAAATGCGAAAACACCCATGTATTTAGATTTGGTGCACGTTAAAGAACCCCAGGTGGTCGAAATTTCCGGAGTCCTCCACTACGGCGTGCCTCATAATGAGAAAGTGGTTTTGGCACGTAAAGCCCCATAATTTAATTTTTTTAAGCAGTGCCATGAGGACAATAAGACGACAACGAATGAAGGACGACGTCGGCGCGATGACTGTATCATGAAAAGTGATGACAATGGCGTGACGACGATGGCATGACGAGAGTCGGATGACAAAGCTGGAATGACGATGATACAACAACCTCGATGGCATTATGACCACGAGTACACACATAGTAGCCCAAGCTGTTATATCACTTGGACCGATGAGTTGGCATCGAAGGCGTGACGACGACACCATGACGAGGGTTGGAGGACGAAGCTGCAATGATGACGATGAAATGACCATGATGCCATCATGACCACTAGAATATATATACCACGAGGCCCAAGGAGGTAATCAACTTGCGCCACTCGATAGGCATCAGAAGATAGATAGATAGATAGATAGATAGATAGATAGATAGATAGATAGATAGATAGATAGATAGATAGATAGATAGATAGATAGATAGATAGATAGATAGATAGATAGATAGATAGATAGATAGATAGATAGATAGATAGATATCATTGAGCACCTGTTGTGTTTATACGGAAATAAATTGTTCAGCCTATTAGAAAATAACCGAAAGAGTGATTTGAAAGTACCGCCAAAAGCATATACTAGCATGCAAAACTAGAACGAGCAAACGGAAACACCGTGAGATGCAGGCGTATGAACCCCGGACGCAAGCAGACGACAGGCGCAAATACTGGCCTTAACGTTATGTGAAGGGTGCTCGTAGAGTACTCCAGAAAGGCCGCGCTCAGAGATAATACGTTTCTAGCAGGTAATTCCAGAAAAAATATTGAGAAAGGAAAAAGGAGCAGGATTAACTGGGCTAGTTGGTTTACTTGTGCCTTGAAACTGTAAAAGCGCACAAAGACAAGTACGAAGAGAGAAGCCAGAACAAGGCGATTTAAGCACCTTGTCCTGTATTCCCTCTTCGTACTCGTCTTTGTGCGCTTTTACAGTATCAAGGTGCTGGAAAAAGAAAGACAGACCACCCTATCATGCCTATCACTCCTTGTAACAGTGCTAGAGCACTGTTAGTGAAAGTAAGAGTTGGCTCTGTGTTGGTGCACGAACGCTTGTATTATCAAGGACGTGTGGACAGTCCGTCATGCACATCCTGTGACTCCTGTGAGACACTTGAGCACCTTATATTGGAGTGTCTCGCATTCGTCACACAACGTGCACTGCTAATTAAGGATTATGGACTGATTGGACTCAAGCGTACAAGCCTTGATGATTGCCTGTTTCCGAGAGGGAGTGCTGAGCAGTGCGAGCAGGCCCATGGAGCCTTGCTAACTTTCATGCAGAAAACTGATTTGGCCTCCCATTTATAGATATTTTTTCCGTGTTCCTACTTTCTTGACGTTTCGGCTCCCGTACGGGACCCGAAACGTGAAGTTTTATTCTTCTTTATTTTTGCTATACATGTCTTACGTTGGCGAGTGCTTACATTGGCGAGGCCACTATGCTGATTCCTCGCCAGACGGTTTTCAAGGGTGTTCTGAGCGGGATATATTGATGTATTCTATACAAAGCGGGCCACGCTCACCCGACTATTACCTTCCTATGGCTACAGTTTTGCACTGGTTTGACCAGCTCACTACTTCTGCAAGGCTGTGAGCCTTCGATAATTTTGGTTTTGCCATATCCTACAGACGTCGCATAAGTTGAACTGACATGGGAAATATTATA